>NC_041342.1:20863164-21130664 GCF_004354835.1 Perca flavescens
CTTGGACGTCAGGCTATTTAGAGTTAGCTATTTAGCAAAATAGCTATTTAGCTATTTAGTTCTTCCAAGCTGAAATGCTGATATCCATAAAAAGCTATAAAAGGAAAGAATGATTCTAAATTTTGCTGCAGTTTTATTTTTTCAAACCACACATGTGCTGCCCCTCCCTTTCTCTAAAAAATGCCTGGTCTGCAATCACTTGACAGGCACAATCATTAGCCTGCTGCTTTCCAAAGGTTACAAATGCAGAGCACATTCACGATTTCTCAAGATAAGATGTGCTTCCTACATGTGAAAAACAAGAAGGGAGTGTCTTCCCCATTGTAGTAATAATCCCTTTTTTACATTAATCTGCAGTATGTAACTTTGGCTTTACATGAAAGGGAGCCAAGATGAAAGACTTTTATAATAGGCGGGTGTAGCGTCATATGAGAGTGTTCTCAAGATAGGGGGTCTATTTGGGGGTGTCAAACTCTGACTCTAATTTGGCATGTTTGCTTGCTGACCTGCATCCCTTTGGGAGTGAAGGTGTTTACAGCTGAATAGAGCTGGAAAGCAGGGGATAGTAGCTTTGGTTAGTTAGGGGTGAAAAAGAAATCAGAGCTGGAGCCAATTCACATTGAGTTCAAAGTCTAATTAAAAACGGCAAATAACATGATAACCATACATTCTCCATGATCATTAGTACATTCATATATTAGACAATGGAGGGTTTTTTAAGATTGAAACATCAGCCTGAGAATGCTCTAACTAGAAATTACTTTATTTCAAGACAACATAGGTTGGCATACATTGAATATACATCATAAAGTGTAGAAAGGGCCCAGTAAAGTCACTGTTGTGGTGTCTCTGTGTCCACAAGCCCAAAGACAAAATGGAGATGTAATTCTGTGTTTGGGCATAGACCCTTTAAGATCAGCAATTATTTTCCTCCAGACCCCGGGGATGGTAGAAAATGCTGGCCTTGACTATTTCTTTTTCTATTTTTTTTTTTTTTGATAAGATCACACAGCTGATTTGCCATGTATTGTAAGGAACATGCTTCAGTATAATTATGTATTGATGAAGTGCCAGGTTGCTCAATCTGACCGCAGCTCTGAAAATTGGATTGCTGTAATGCGGTTCATTAGATTACTAATTTTAGAGACGGAGTATATACACATCGCCATACACAGTACGATTTGCTGATTCAAAATTTATGTTGTTCCCCCCAAAACTTGGTCTCAAAGATTTACATTTAAAAAAAAATAACTGATTTGAGATTAATTAATTTCATATGCTTCAGTTGACTTTAACCTTTAGCACTTAATCATCAAGTGCCAACTTGCTGCGTAAGCAGGAGACCAATATAATGCAACTTCCTTCCTGTAAGATTGGAATCATGTAAATTAAAAGAGACAGTGTCAGTATTGCTAGTTAGTTTTATGTGAGAAGGAAAACTTACTGTAACCTTATGTTCCCCAGTTATGCTAATACTTGAGAGAAAACACATTGGAATTCAAGGCTACCCAAGTTCAAGGTCAGGCTTCGGAGCAGAGGAACTAAGTGTCTGTACGCAGCAGAAAAAAAGTGAAGAGTTAAGCAGCCACATGAGCTAAGTAGAGTCCAGAGATCACATGTTGTCTGTCTTGTGTGGTATTAATCATTCTGCTGACCAAAGGCTGTTCTGGAGGCTCTGAGGAGTCATAGATTTGTCCTCACACTTATCTGCAAGTCACTATACATACAGAGAATGAGAACTTGTAGACCGTAAAATACTCAGAATGTCAGTTATCTCTATGGAGGTGTGGGCCTGATTTGAATTATTATGAATCTTTGTGCGGCAAACATTTTCTTAAAGGGTCAGTTATCTGTAAGAGTGTTTCCATTTAATCTAAACTTCCCATAGATCATTTGTCAATTCCAGCACAGTGAACACATTAACTAAAAAGAAAGATGAAGACTGCAACTCCAAACGTGATAGCAAAGGTCAATGCCTTTTTACTTCATCAGACAGGAAAGCATTACAACTGGTCAACAGTTACACACTGAGGAAGGCCTGAGCATGCTTCTTGTTTTATATTACACATTGATCAAAAGATTTGTAAATAGAAATGAAATCTGCTTAAATATTTTCTGCTTTGAGTGCTGTGTTACATTGGTTGTGTCAGCTTGGTTAGATAAGCCTGTGCTGCCTTTTGTCTTGTGTTTTTGTCCTGACTTGATATCTGCAGAAGTCAGAAAAATACATCCAACCAACAGAAAGATTCATAAATTAAAGCTCCATTACAATTAGCCGTTTGCCAGTCTGAGCACTGATATTTCTTTTGGAGACAAGCTAATCCTTCATTTCCAATGTAAGATTGTTTACTGCATTAGAGGCGCACAGTCACCACCCACTGGCCAGACGGACCATGATGAGCAATGTCTGATGACAATAGTGTGCCAGACTCCACATGTTTTAAATGTAGATAACTATTGTTTGGCTGTGCAGAGAGCAGACATTCTAGATAGTTGTTACTGCTTAATGTACAGTGTGTATTCTCAGAGAGACATATTGTGGTAATGCTCTAAGCAAGGTTTGTAATTGCAATCATGTGACAGTGCTTTAAAAACAAGAAATTAAGGGGGAAGTGAAAGAACCTTTATAGAGTAAACTAACTAAATTATAGAGTTACAGTATGTGGTATTGGTATTAAATAGTCACAACTACTTTTATCATAATGGTCGTTGAACCTGTAAGGCTGTCTCTCCTTATATCGTCACTTAAGTAAAAGCACACTCAGCCACCTTTTATGGTCACAGGAGCTATCACATTAGACTCAGCAAAGACACTGCCATGACTTATTACAGTGTCACATTGAAAAAACATCATCATCCTCACTGTCATCCTCAGCTATTATTTCTCTTCCGAGTATTGAGGGTTGCAGGAATATTTTGTCACATCTATTGTTAAGCTACTGCAGCTCTAAACCTCACTCTCCTTACTGATGGTGGCTTGTAAAGTTGGTGTTTTAGGAATTAAAACTTGCATGCAAAGTAGCTCAAACACCTCGGATTGTGATGTGAATTATTTCTTCAACCTAAAACATTCATTGGTGGAGCCAAGGAACCAGATGTCTAGCTGCTGTACAAAAGAGTTGCACTGTGTGTGTCATTACATGTACCCTCTATCTGCAAAATAGGCTTGCTATGTGTCAGTCACTATTTAGGGAATTCATGTACGACTGCAGCAAAAAATTCTTTTAAGTCGTAATGTGCTTGACTGTGTGTTTACATTTGCATAGTGTACTGTACTGTAAGTGTTGGCATGTGGTATACTTCTTGAGCATGAGTGCAATTAGATGAAATAAAAGTTAAATGGGTGACTGAGTTGGGTCAAGTTCCAACTGGGAGGCAGGAGGCAAAACCCTCAAATCCCCCAGAGGGAACAACCCAGACACTAATTAAAAACTTGCTTTTATGTCTGTATTTGTGCATGCACAACCACATGTATGTACTTTGAGGAGGTGTGTGCGTGTGCGTGTGTTCACTATATTGGCTTGTTTTGTTATGTCTTGGATTATGTTTTTCAATTTGGAGAATATTATAAAGTGCTCCAGGCTGGGTGCATACAGTCAGTAAGCATTTGTATGTTGTGGCTGGTCCAGGATTAGCTCATTTTAACTACTTTAACATACTACTGTGTAGTTAATCTTTAGCAACTATATGCATATGCTATATGTTTAATTTTATGTGTGATGATGGACCATTCAATTAGTATTCTTCTAATTTCTGCAGTTTTATACATTGTGATTGTGAAAGTAACTTTGTTTTTGGACTTTTTTTTGTTGCATTGTTTGAAAATACAGTATATTCATATAATTCTTGTTGCGGCTTACATGAATTTGTGCCATCTAGGGCTGCAGATAATAATTATTTTCATTATCGATTAATCTGCTGATTAACTTTCTCGATTAATCGTTTGGTCTATAGAATCTAGGACAATACCAAGAAATTCCGAGGGGGATGTCATCAAATTGCATATTATGTCCAACCAACAGTCCAAAATCCAAAGATCTTCAGTTTACTGTTACATGAGACACAAAAGCCTCACAATCGAGAAGCTGGAACCAGAGAAGTTTTGTATTTTTAGCTTGAAAATTGACATTAACAATGAATCAATTATTAAACAGTGGGCAACTATTTAGTCCTTAAATCAATATATCAATTGACTCATTGTTTCCGCTGTACTGTAAGTGGTGCATTGTAAACATGGCGTATATTAATGAAAAAGGCTAATTCATCAATATGCAGTAGCATAAAGTGGGATTACTCAATTAAGTACAACAAATTTAAAATTGTACTGGAGTACTGTAGCTATGTGTTACATTCCACCACTGATTCAGTTTCATGTAACTACATTTCGCTGACTTTTCCCAGTAAAACAACACATCTCGTGCCATCAATTGCCATGCTCTGCGTGTGTGTTCGTGTTATGTTCTGGTGGGGGGGGTGTGCTGCTAAAAGAATGCCCCGGCTGTCCAGATATCCCACAATTCTACTTAGCTGCATAGTGGAGTTTGATAGGCTGGTGGAGAGGGGGAACTGCAGCAGAGTAGCACCGCTGTCAGGAAACAGAAGCCCACTACGAATGCAACTCGCATGAACCAGCTGAACGAGGACGGTTTACCTGGTAATAAGCCTTTCTTTTGCTGCTTTTCTCTTCTGATCTTACACTGAAGCGTCTTACAAGAGATGCACGATTCCCGGTTTGTTAAAATATGTCTATTATTTCCTCTCTTGCCATATTCGGGTCGTCTGACCACAACACCCGCGGCCGATGACAGATAATTAACGTTAAGATACACTTCTAATGTATACACTCAGGCGGAAAAGTCGAGTGGACCAGGCTAACCGTGTCAGAAACATTGTTCGTAACCTTTTGTCGCGCTGTTTTTGCATTGTAGCCTTTTGGTGCGTAACATTGTAGCGTCATGTTGGTTTTGTTTGCTGAATGTGCTGCGGCCGTTATTTTGTACTAAAAGTCGGATATTTCAAAGCAACAAGCCGCTTAAGGTAGCCTACTGTAGGCTAACGTGCTCCACTTTCGATGCAGAAAATGGGTGAAAACAAAACGGTAGAGATGCTTTTCCAACCTTGAATCCCCCGTGTTGTAGGCTACATAAGTGAATGACAGCGCTGAGTCACTGGTAGACACTGTAACATTTGAGGACAGTTAAATTGATTAAAATCGTTAAATAGTCGGGGGTTAAGATGACATACTTGGATGTTTTTGATCTGCAGTGCGGTAGGCGTGGTAAGGGGCAGGATGACACGTTATGGGTCCTTTTTTAGCATCCTCACATCCTTGTAAGCAGGGAATGCAATGGCCGGAGTCTGACTTGACAATTTAATTAAGATGCACAGTAAGCTGTTGTTGCAGTAGCATTGAAAGGCAGCAACATCGTGGGCCTTGTTTGGAGGCTTTCGTTGTTCATACATTGACAGTGTACCTTTTGATCACAGCCTAAATTTACTTTAAACTGTTTACAGTGTGTTAGAATATTGAGATAATTGTCTTTCTGTCTCACATTTCCCCCCCAAAAACTGCTGACATTGTTTGATTTTCTGTGTGTGTGTGTGTGTGTGTGTGTGTGTGTGTGTATATATATATATATATATATATATATATATATATATATATATATATATATATATATATATATATATATATATATATATATATGTATGTATGTATGTATGTATGTATGTATGTATGTATGTATGTATGTATGTATGTATGTATGTATATATATATATATATATATATATATATATATATATATATATATATATATATATGTATGTATATGTATGTATGTATATATATGTATGTATGTATGTATGTATGTATGTGTGTGTGTAAATATTCGATGATGATCAAGATATATCTGCAAAACCCAAATTCTATAGGAATAGTGTAGCTTCACAGGCATGAACCACCAAGTCAATGCATATGAGCTATATCACAGTATCACAAATTTGTTTAAGAGGGTTTTAAGATTTCTAAAACATACAACACTCTCTATCCTTATCTCTTATCCATACAGTAGATAAGAACAAAAAAACGTGATACGGTCACAGCAAACTTACTACTAAGCATCACAGAGCCACAATGGGGTCATGTAAAGGTAAACAGCAATGGCCTCTTTTAATTGTTTTCGTCTGTAAAAGGTCAACAAGGGTGATTCGATTTTTTTTTTATAGCTTAAAATGCCATAAACTTAAACATTGTCTGGTTCCAGCTTCTCAAATGTAATAATTTGCTGCTTTTCTGTGTTTTATATACAGTAATTGTAAACTTAATATTTTGGGCTTTTGGACTACTCATCCGACAAAACAAGCAAATTATTGATGACATAACTTTTAGGTCTTTTGCGTTTTCTGATATAATGTAGGCAAAATGATGAATTGATTATTTGAGAATCCGCTGATTAACTGATAATGCAAATGACATTTGTTTGCCTGTAAAAGGTCAACAAGGGTGATTTGATTTTATACTAATATCTTATCTATACATTTGATCTGTATTTGGATTTTGCAATGTTGGTTTGACAAAAAAGCAATTTGAATATATGTCAACTTGGGCTCTGGGAAATTGTAATAATGACTAGTTGCTGCCCTATTTCAATATCATATATCCCTCAGGCTAAGCTGAAATATTTCCCAAAATAATTACAAAGTTGTGTCATGTAGGCATGTCACAGCTGATGTCAACAACCCATTTTAACATTGTGCTTTCCTGTGGACATTATTGGTAATCAAGTCCCAGCTAATTTACTGATTACCTATAGCTAATCTCATAAAATGCTTAATCCCTATTGGCCCGTCTCAGCCACTGTATAAAACGTTATTAGCTCTACATCAAACTACCAAGATTTGATTTTAATCTTTTACATTGGGGGATTTCCCCCTTTGTCAAAGGAGCTATACAACTGGATTGAGTGCTCCTAACTCCAGCATACATGTATTTCAGGTATTTCCCCTGTCAGACTCATTGGTAATAGGTGTGCCGGGCTTTCAAAGGAAACCAACGCTGGCCTTGAGGGCCAGCACGGCAACAAAGATGCACTGATCGTGTTGAATAATGAAGTGCGCAGTCAAGTTGAGATAACAATAAGTTAGCTGGTCTGTCTGTTGTATCCCTGAGTGCCTTTCTGCTAGTGACTGTAATGCTAAGAATGTAAACGCAGCAAGCTGACAGGATTTATGGTGTCCTCAGCAAAAAATGCTCTCAGCTCGGAGTCACCTTCATGTGACCAGTCTGCCTTCCGCAACTTCTGCTGTTGAGTTGTCTAGTTTGGTTCAGTCTGTAAGGGTTCAGTTAAAAGATTTTTGAAAATGAATATCAGGACTGGATAAAAAGCCTCTGAAATGGCTACTTAATTAAAAAATCAAATATGCAAAGACATTTTTGTTTCAGCTCTTATGAGACTGTTTTCATGGAAGTCTCAGAAAAGTAGGGCTGCTCCCTCTCAGTTGATTAGTCGACTAATCGGTCGTTTTGGTCTTAGTCAACTTAGATTTCTTTAGTCCTGTTTTATTCTTTTTTCATGCTGAATGACTTATTTCCAAGAAACGTACGAGCACATCTCTGGTAAACACAAGAATTAAAGTGGTGCTTTTGTATGACTCTTTGCGGAGAAACTCAGATTTACAGATCTGTCGATTAAATCAACTAATCGATTAGTCGATACAATTGAATGAGTGTTAGTCAACTAAGAATTTCTTCAATCGAGCACAGCCCTACAGAAAAGAATTGCATCATTTTAGCAGTGGATGATATGAAGGGCTTAAACTTGCCAGTTTATTAGGTACACCTAGCTAAAACGAATGCAGTCTAACACACATCCTGCCTTCCTGAAGATTATAATGTCCTATTTTTTTTTTAACTGTTTTAGAGAGGTGTTATCTTCTTAATGATATTTGTTGAGGATATAGTTTGTTTGTGGTGCTGTTGAGTTGTATTGCGTTCTATTCAGAGCTGCAACAATTAGTCGGTAGATTGAAAAATAAGTGCTAACTATTTTTATAATCTATTAATCGTTCAGTAACTTTTCATGCAAAAATGGCAGAAAATGCTATTTTCAGCCTTAAATATGCAGGTTTCCTGCTTTTCTCTGTTTTAGCTAGATGTCCCTAATAAACTGGCCCCTGAGTGTATATGCCAAATGTGTATGTACAGTACACACTACTTCAGTGATAAGTAAAAACAAAAGCCAATGTCACAAAGCATCAGTCTTTACATGTTTTGCTGAGTCACTGATGTTACATTTCATAGCTTGGTAGGAACTTTTAGAGAGGGTTGTTTTATGGATTGGTTGACCGTGTTTGTTGGCTCTATAAATTAAATATTAGTTGCCAGAACTGCCTCTACACTTAGTGCTGCACCAGAGCTGGAGAATGTTCTGGCTGAACCCACTGAGGTAGAAAACAGATCTGGGTTGTTTAGATTTCTTGAATTGTTGAAGTCAAAAGTAATACCGACCTCTGTTACTGTGACAGTACAACTTCTCACCACGAGTTACCATTAATAGTCCATTTGCATGCAGAGCTAATGTAACATCTATTATAAGTCACTGTGGTTAAAAGTATTTACTGAATGCCACAAATGTAATGTAAATGTTAAATGACAATACATATTGAAAATGGGCATGGTTGGCCTGGAATAGAACATCACGTTCAGGACAAGACATATAAATACTTTTGTTTGTTGTTTTGAAGTCAGGACAGTTCAAAGCACTTTGGGGATGTGGATCAGAGGTGTCTCACTTGAGTGGTCAGACCAGCCGTGTGTGTGTGTGTGTGTGTGTGTGTGTGTGTGTGTGTGTGTGTGTGTGTGTGTGTGTGTGTGTGTGTGTGTGTGTGTGTGTGTGTGTGTGTGTGTGTGTGTGTGTGTGTGTGTGTGTGTGTGTGTGTGTGTGTGTGTGTGTGTGTGTGTGTGTGTGTGTGTGTGTGTGTGTGTTGTGTGTGTGTTGTGTGTGTGTGTGTGTGTGTTGTGTGTGTGTTGTGTGTGTGTTGTGTGTGTGTGTCAGCTGTCTGCCCTGTAGTCATGTAGAGGGGTCTCATCATATACTGCAAGCCCACTGGGGATGGGCCTGGACGTGTCAAAAACGCCAACCATTCCTCTCCATGTTACCTCCACAAGCCCCAAGGGGATTATGGGTGTGGGGGCAGGGGTATCAGGGATGGGCCCAGCTGTGGTGTACTCCGGCTAATTGCACTCAGTACAGATGGCAGTCCCTCATCCGTGTGTGTGTGTGTGTGAGATTTGGACTCCATGTGCACAGGCCACTTTCCAACAGTGTGCATTACAATCACAAATGGACCTTCAAATGGAAGTTTGCATGCATGGGGCAGCACTAGGGGTGGGGCGGAAAAATGATTCGTAGATGCATCATGATTAGAGATTAAGTCTCACTGCGTATAAGTTAAATATAAAATCCAATTCTCTACATAATGATCGGCTGTAACAATTCTGTAAGATTGTCTAAGCTAGGCTAAGTGTAAGCATCCACAGATGGATTCAATCCGATAGGCACCCCCTGGCTTAAAAGCTAGTTTATGGAAGCATTTTGGCTTATATGAAGTGAATAGGGACTTGGAGAAGAGCCACACTGGATGCAAGTTGTCTTTTGATGCATCATCGATGATCGCATCGTAGCCCTCCGTTTTTTAGAATCAAATTATAAGGTTGCTAGAGATTCCCACCCACCCCTAGGCAGCACCACAGCATTTAGGGCCAGTGATCAATTATGCAATGTAGCTACATACCGATAAACCTCTGCTGAACTTTTGGCATGGACATGCATTTCTAATGCAATCGGTTGCCTTATTAGTTTAACTGATTAGTATAGTTTTTTTTTTTTTTATCTGCAAGTACAACTGAGAAAAGCATGTGCTTTCCATCAGGTGACAGTTGCTTTTAAAAAAAACAAAAACAACCTGTGTTTAATGTGGTAATCTGGAAGATCAATTTGATGACATATTTGACACTAAGTGCTAGGGCTGTCAAAATTGCTTAAAAATTACGTTCGAATATTCCCTCTAAAATAACAACGAATATTCGAACTATTTGAACATCTGGTTGCGCATGCATCCAAGGTGGCGCGCGACATCGTGATGTCAAATATCCGGCCGAGCCGAAGTCGCGCACGTCTCTTTTTTTGAATTCGCCGACAACAGGACTCTCAGAGTGACTGCAGGTCTCTCTGGTAAACTTACCGGGTTAAGATGAGTTCTTTTATGGTGAATGAAAGGCTCGATCCGACAAAGTAGGTCAGTGAATCAAATCGGAGCATTGACAGCAATGCTGCTTCCACTTCTGCCGTTGTTTACCTTTTTCTTCTTCTTCTAGTCCGTAGAAAGGGCAACGTCGGTAGCCTTTGCTCATTAGCGCCACCTCTGTTCAGGAGAAGACTGCAGTTGTGTCGCGACCACCAGCGCAGCTATAGTCACGGCGATCTCATGATGTCACATTTGTATGCGCCAGCTGGGCTGCATCCAGTATGTAACGGCTTTCAGGCGCGCTAGCAAAGCAGACAGCCTCTGCTACCGCGAGCGTTTTTTTATTATTAATTTTCACCTTCGAAATTCGTTTTTTTAAAACTATTCGAATATATATTCGAATTTAGAATATTCGTTGACAGCCCTACTAAGTGCTCATGGCTGTAGTGTTGTTTTGAGTTTCTCAGCAGTCTTGTCATGGTGGCTGTCACTATTCATGCCAAGTGCAGAGTTCCTCTTTTTATTATTTTCTGAAATTTACTTCTGCAAGAAACATACACTCCAATAGCAGGTTCCATTTTGGATCCAGTTCCCAGTTGGCAAAATACCCAGATTCGCTAACAAATCTCTTATTAAACCTTTTGAATCTCCTCAATCTTTTTTTATTAGCAAATAGCAATGGAAAACATATAGGTTGTAGGTACAGGTTGTGAACATTAATTAGGCTGCCACTAAAAACCGTAGCCTTCTAAGCCAACAAAAGGTGATTAGACAACTTTGAGTTTTATTTTTTATTAGTTTTATTTTAGCATGCCTATTTTCAAATGTTGAAATGTAAACCCCATAAGGTATTTAAAATGATTCACATTTGATAAGTGGATTCAATATTGGATTTAAATCCATCCCTACTTTCTCTGTGCCTCCTGGATTTTTGCTGTTAAAAACTTACCAAACACCAGCTATCTCTGACAGCAAATGTAAAGGTTTCCATAACCTGAGAGGTTGAATCTGTTTCACAAGATTACTCGGCAATAGAGCAGCAAAGCACATGTATAATTTATTTGAAAGCATAATAGATGATTAGATTTAAAAGGCTTTGTCTTTAGCTGAACCCTAAACTCAATATGATAAAGCTATATTGGTGCAATCATCAATCGCCCCTGTATGCTAGCAGTAGTCCAGGACACTACATGAGTTGTGAATACAGCTTTCTGAATGCATAATGTATGTGCCAGTCCATGGTGAGGGCCACACACAAGGCTACTATGTGAGCTGTTGTGTGGCCCTGTGAAGAGTGCCTGTCACCAGTGACTGAACGTATTCTTCCTCCATTTCTATGGTGCGAAGATGTTCCTTTCCTCCCCTCCTGCCATAGTTCCTGTTTCATATAGGGGTTAAGAGAAGCAAAGGTTAGCTGTGCAGCCATCATCTGTTAGCTAATTACCGAGCCACTCCTCAACTCTGCCACACATGACACAACAAAGTAGTAGAGAGGTTTTGAAAGGACTCTGGTTGAATTTGTCTTAGTGGTCTTTTATCATTAGTTATCCTCATTTGGAGAAAAAAAAAACTTTTTAAAAGCCAGGGTTGGAATTTGGATCTTGTGACTTTATCATTTCATTCACATTTCTGCTACTCAGGTCTGTAATCAAGATTTGAGATAATACCATATGATATTGAATGATTGAAGATGTTTTTCTCATTTGTGGAGTCTACACACTGTTAATCACACCACCAACGCTTTCTCGGAGACAACAAAACCTTAATTTCCGTTCAGCTCAAAGTATTTTGAAGTAATGCATCTGTCACGGAGTGTAAGATGAACAGAAAAACACTGAGGCATGCTGAGGACGTGGACTCCAACTGTTAATAAATCCAGCTATGTGCCTGCCAGTGGTGCTCACAGCAGGACACATGGAGGTAGGCGTGTGGGCCGAATTCTCTGGCTGAAGGTTTCTTATTACAAATTGTAAAATAGCTTTACTTTCAAAATCCAATTCTTGCTTGTGGCAAATTAAAAATAATAAATACCTAGTGGTTTTTTTGTTTTGTTTTTGTTTTTAGAGCAATTAGTTCTCCATTGTTGTTGCAGTTTTTCATTCAGCATGTCAATCATTTTGGGGATCGTCTCATCCCACAGTGTTGCTGTTGTTGATCCAGTGGCTGCTGTCTCTGGCTGGAAGCCAGTGGTCCTCCCACCCCGGAGTAAACGCTGCCCTATAAATAGATCTCCGAGAGAAGCAGGCCAACGACAGAATGACAAGCATCCATACTACAAACCCCAGACTACCTAGAGCAGAGGCCCAGTGTGCTCTAAACCCCATATCCCAATGTCAAAGCCTGTGTTTACGTTTAGCACAGGGCCCACCAGTGGGATGCGTTCTATCTGTCATCTTCATTTGGCAAAACTGACCATTAGATGTTTTCTCTTATCATTACCTACTCTTAGGACCTTGGGACGTCATCTGTTGCTGATATTCTGCTATTCACGGACATTCCAAGGAAGACGTGTACTGATGCAGTTCAGATACTTTGGATGGTTGCGTGTAAATACTCACAAACGGGGGCGCCCATGAAAGAAATTATGCAATGTTTAGGAAAATGCTGTTCTTATTTTATATATATATATATATATATATATATATATATATATATATATATATATATATATATATATATATATATATATATATATATATATATATATATAAATAAAATTATTTTGCTGCTGTCTGTTTTAAACTATTGTAAACTGAATACCTTTTGTGTTTTGGACAAAACAGAAGGTGAGCTTTAGAGTTGTGTATGAGGGTAAACCGGTTTGATTTTGTGTTAGCTAACCGGTTGAAGCACTTTCACTGACCCTTTCATGCACATTTAAAAAGTAGCCTACATTAGCAACCCGTGTCAATTGTGTCACAGCACTAAATCCAACATGTATTGCAAGCAGTGTTGGGCAGTAGCGTTGCTAGTTTAACTTCTTCTCAATAGTGTCGCTGTTTTCTGAATCAAATAGCTTTTCAGTAGCTTAGCTCTTTCATAAGCAGTGTGGTAGCGTCCACACAAGCTACATTTTCTCAAGCATTTCTGATGCGGTCTGAAATAAAACCACCGAAGACGGGCGCGTCTGTCGTGTACTTGGATATATCAAAAAATACCTTAGTTAGTCTAACATTGCCAGACCTATCTCCTGTATGTCCTGGCTACACCTATCTATTCTGGCCTAGGGAAAAAACACTCTGGCATGTTTGTAATTTCTTTAAACCATTCACAACCATCCTGGGCGGCGCTAAGCCCCGATATCGGAGCTAGCGAGAGGGTAGGAACATCAGGCACGTGGGAGACGCGCCAAGTGGACTGGAGTTGCTACACTCTCATTATGGGCTCTTTCATCAGTCTCTCTCGGTAGTGGCCGAGTCAAGCGCAACACCCTATTGGTAAAATTCAGTGTAACGGTGTGGTGTTTGGCTAGCCTGGATGCCAGCTGAACTTAGCCTCGCCCACAAGATTCGATTTGAGTATGACGATGTCAGGCTAGTGTTTAGCTTGATATCAAACCAGTTTGAAAATGTTTACACCCGCTCAAGCCTAGTAAGCTTGCATTGGGGGAAATTGTGACGTACATGTTTTACTATTTTCTGACATTTTACAGACCAAACGATTAATAGAGAAAAGCGATAATGAAAATAATCCATTGTCCCTTTTTGAACCAGTTTGTATGAAAAGATGCATACAGTATATTGCAGAAGTTGTGGACGTCAGGGCAACAGCAGTCTAAGCCCTTTCCATTACATCCAGCTGCTGACACTTGAGGTTGTTGAGAACAGGACTTCAGTGCACCTTAGCCACTTCAAATTAATCATTACAAAGGGCTGAAAAAAAAATGACAGTAGATCAATTCATAATAAGTCAGCTGACTCATCCAGTTTCCTCTTTACCCTCCCCTTTCCCCCACTACAGCGTGATTTACCATGACAACTGAATCAGGCACCGACTCGGAGGCCAAGCAGCCGCAGGAGAACAAGGAAACGGGGAAAGCTAAAGCAGCAGCCGAACCCACCTCACCTCAGAACCAGCCAGAGCAGCTTCCCGCAGCCGCTGGACACAGCACCCCGGCCAGGACAGAACAGGTCAGCCTCTTCATAACTACAGTCATCCCTTCATTTCTGTGTGAACTGGGCCTACAAAATAAGGATCCAGCCATTTTTCATTGATAGCTTGAATTCAGTGAAATTCATTCACATTTTAACTTACTGCTCCATATTTTATTTTTGTAAAAAAAAACACTTTAGTAATTTAATTGAGGTGTTTTTATGGTGTAAACACTGTATCCCTTTTTGATTAGCTTGAATTTTAGAAAGCATACATACCATTCAACCGACTGCTTAATGAATTGTGTCTTTGTGTGAAAAGTGTATACAGACTAAATCAATTCTGACGACATGATGTTAGTGTTTACGGCACCGCATCAGATGCATCTGTTGACAAGGGAACTTGTCTTTCAGTCGGTACTCTGTGCTGTCATTTTGGAAATTGGGTGAAACACAGATCCACGACATAGTGTGGATGTTTTTATTCCAAGAATTACGTCAGCTGATTGTACCGAGTCACTTCACACAGCTCTGGGAAGAATGCATAAACAGAGCTACTAAAGGGAAAACCTCATGGTTTTTAGCGGTTCTTGGTTTGAGACCCCTGGTTTAGGGCAATGAAATGAACACAGAAAACTGGGGCTGCAGGGATGACAGAAAATGAATTGTCAACAAGTATGATAATCGATTAATTGTCAAAGTAATTTATCAAGAAAAAAAGGCTAAATATTTTCCGCTGCTCAAAATATGAAGATTTGCAGCTTTTGAAAGCCGAAGGTCTTTGGCTTTTTTGACTGTTCGGTCAAACCAAACAAGTAATTTGAAGATTTCCCTTTGGTTTGTAAAGCAAATTAGTACATACGTCTTATTTTTCTTGTAAGTTAGTCAGTCTTACAATTTTCACCACATTGGCACATAAACAACTGTGATTTATGATTATTTGCTGTTAAATTTATTACAACATAAAACATGATCCACCTGCAGGCTTGAGGACTATATAGGCATTATAATATTCTTGTGAAGAAGAGTGAAAAACCTCCAGTTCAGTGTCTTTTTAAAAACAGTGATTTCTGTTATGATGAAGAGTGTAGCCTGCAGCCTGTCCATTTTATGTCTAAGACAGCCCAAGAAGCCACTGATGTTATCTGAACACTAAGTGCTTGGCCCAAACATCCTTCTGGGCTCACTATCTAATTACTCCACAGATTGAATTTCTAGTGCTTCCAAACTGCAGGGGAACTGTCTCTGACTTGAGGCAGATTTCTGCTTATTCCCTAATTTACTAGTTGAAAGAAGACAGTGTCACTAGCTGTAGATGCAAACGGATTTGGTCTTCAATATGTGGCAGAAGACCAAATTGTTGGCAGTTTACCTGCACTAGCTTGAAGCCGCACCACCACTGGTCTGTCCATGGATATAACCTAGAGAGGAGAAAATCACTTCACAATCCAAATGAAGAAAGGTTGTAGGAGGTTTGACAGATGTTTAGGGCTGTGGATAAGATTCCATGTTGTTTTATGGAGAAGGAGAACCAGGAAACGAGTAGGGGGAAATGCAACGCTACCAAGCCACGGCCGAGCAACATGCGTGCACCTCTCGAAAAATGTTACTACACGTCGCGGCGACGCATGTTGCTCGGCTGTGGCTCTACCACACACTCCCCTCACATACACTCATGCCGGCCCTGCTATTCTCTTAAAGAAATTGACGCACACACCAACGCACAAGTATAAACTTCAGGCCACTTACGTAGGCTACAGCGAAATCTCTGCGTGGAGCCTCCACAGGACTATAAATCACGCTGACCATTGGCGATGTTTTTTAGCTGCAGCTTCTTCGGACGAATCCATGCTTACACTGTGCTGCCATCTTCCTCTATTCTGACGCACGTTATGCAAATCGATGTATTTTTGTAATCGATTACGTCGATGAATCGTCCCAGCTCTACAGATGTTCAGTATGTGAAGGTTCTCAGACCGCATTAGAGTGGGGATTAGCTCTGAGCTGTGCTGTCTTTATTATTTTTACATTTATGTGATATTTTAGGCAAGTAGCCGGTGGTCTTATCTTAGAATTTAGAAAGAGACCAACACTGGATTAAGTTTTAAACTTATAGATTTCTGTCATTTATAAGCAGTCAATTATTAAGAAGTCAAAAGGCCAACTGTTCAAAAGTCACCACGGCCAGATATGGACAGGAAGAAAAAAGGAGTGTTCGTTTTGAGAAGTTTTTTCTTCTTATGCTCTGCTGTGTGTTTGAGCATATAACTGCAATTTGCGCATGCTCAGGCTCACAGCCCCACTGACCTAGCAGTGTGGCTTTTATCATGGTGTGGAAAAATTGAAGTATGGAAATGTTTGATGTGTTCAATGAGGAGATGAAATAGAGCATGATTTGACACATGAATCATAACAGGCTGTAATGAAAGAGCAGCAGAAGCAGGGCGAGGTGATGAATAGATTCATTATGGGCTGGGCAATGAAGCAAAAAATTGTAACAAAATTTTAATGAAAGTTTTAATGTTTGTTCACAAAGCTGCACATGCATGACTTCGGCTGGCTGACATGATAATACATACCCTTGAGATGATAGGCATTTTTGAAATGTTTTGCCATACTGTGTATACTACTTGATTAATGGCTCTGGTTGTATTAGGCCTCCATTGCCTTAGGATATTATATTCGTTAACTGGATTAGCCAAAAACAGACATTCCTGTCTAATTGTTTTATTTACGGACATCTTTTAGATGATTTAGAATTTAGATTCCAGAAAGGTACTATATCAAGATAAATGTTGACGTTTGATATGAAATTACTCCTCCTATAAATTATCTATATGGCCCACTCATTTACTTTAGAATGATAGCCAAATAGCTCACATTTCTCCTTGATTAACATATTTTATGTAGTGTTTCCAAAAACAAAAGCAAGACAAGGAGTGTACCACCATGCTCGCCATGCTCTGTGAGGCTGTCCTTAGATACTTAGTACTCGGCGATATCAAGGAACCACGATTGGACAATTTGAAAATATTAGCGATTGCCCAAGCCTAGTATAATGTTTATTGTGTTCACCATGCTAATATCAGTATGCTAACATTTGCTAAATGGTACTAAACACAAAGTAGAGCTGATGGGAATGTCCTTAGTTTTGCAGGTATTTGATCTGACCTGATAATAGCACTACAGTATGTGACTGGTCAGTGGATCAACGTTATTACAATTCATCCACTGGAGACCATGAATATATGTACCCAATTTAATGGCAATCCCTGCAGTAGTTGTTGAGATGTTTTAGGTGAACCAACTGTCTGACCGACATTCCCCTTCCTAGAGCAATGCCACTACCATGGCAAAAATTCCCCCCTCCATAGCAGAATGATAATGGGTGCAGCCAGACCATTCTCCCACGCTGTGGAGATAGGTCTGGCTATGCGTGACTACCTATTTAGTGGATCCATACCAGTATCCCTTTCAAATGTATCCACATTAAACAGCCCTCATTGTGTCACACTGAGGATGATGGATGATGCTCTGCCATTGTCGGAGCTGTGTGAACTGGCAGGAACAAGGCTGAGACACATCACAGCAGTCTGACACAACACTATCAGTGTTTCCTGTGAGACATGCTCAAGCTGAGATATTTCTCCAGTCCAGCAGGGTGCATATATGAATAAAGTGGCATCAGTTCATAGTTTCAGTACTATGATTTAATTTTTTACATCTGCGGTGCTTAAATGTATCCTAATTCTTGTAATTTCTAACTAAATTAAATCTAAATTATACTGTTACTTTAATTCTCATGCACTCTAAAGGTGACTAACTTGTTTTTGTTTAGATAAACTCTACATCTGAATGGGTCCACAGAAAGAAACTGGTCTGCATTAGCTAAAATGTGATGGATACATAGACTGTATAAAACAGGGTGGATATAGCCTGAAGAACAAGATGAGACATTTTCAATATAAAAATGAAAAAGGCCATTAAATCCTGTGTGTGGGTAAGAAAGAAAAATGTCTTGAAACCAAAGGCTTCTTCAGCATAAAGTCAGGAAGGGCTTTGTTTCCAGCGAAGTGGAAAATTGGATTTTCTCAGGTTATGACAAAATGTCAGAACACCTCTAGCTCTTCTCCGTGGGACCCGATTACATTAGCTCAGGGTTCAAATCTCTATATTTAGTTTTTGGACAAGTGACAGAACCGGTGGGTTTGTCAAAGACAACTACAAGTCATTGACATTTAGGGCAGTTGGAGTCAGTCAGGTAAGGAAACGATGAGCAGGAGGTCTTTTTCATTTCTGGTCTGTGAACACTTTCAACCTAAAATCAGAATGCCATACATACAATGCAATACATGCAGAGACATCTCAATGAAGAAACATGTGGAAAAGTGTAATTATACATATACATTCATCAGTCAACTAATTACTGTGAAGTGACACTTGTTTTCTTCCTCTCAGGAGCGGCAGGAGGAGGACCAGGTGTCCCACAGGTCATCCACAAGTCGTCTGTCCAGGTCTCCTTTGCGAGGAGTGAAAAAGGTGAAGATCATGCAGTGTAAAGTCACCCTGCTGGATGGCTCCGACTTTACACTCAATGTGGAGGTGAGATAAAACGCCTAACCTTTTGGTACAGGATGCCCAGTGTTTCCCCTTTAATTGTACAAGACTGGCGGGCCAACAGGAACCACAGGCAATTTTTAGTGCCAACATTAATGGTATATATCTATTGTGTTTCCTCTGTATTCAGAAACAGGAGACGGGAGCACCGCAAAGCACAGCCGCTTCCCTGTGGCGCCCCTGTTAACCATAGACTGTATGTGTATTGGGCTGTTCAGACAGCGGCGCGGTGATCATGTCTAATCTATTTTCTGGTCTATTTTTTCCGTAAGCGATCTGGCAACACAATAAAACCCACTGATAATCTATTATAAACAATATAAATATATTATATAAGTGATTGGATTCAACACTTTTGCTTTTCACTTTGACACCAAATCGTCCGCTATCTTCTCGTCAGGTGACGAGTGAAGTCGGACTCCTGCTACTCTGTGCTGCAACGCTGCTGATAAACGGAGCAAAGCAGACACTTTTGCGTTGCCGCTGATAAACAAAAATGAACTAAATGGGTTTCTTCCTATAAAAAAATAAATAAAGCTGAAAGCAGTGGGTGCTGTGGGCAAGACATTTTATTCCCAACCACCGTTAACACCAACCAACTACCACGGCAAGCCTATAAAAATAGAACAAAACTGGGCTGTTTTGACAGCCCTTCTTAGAAGTAAGGATTTAATGGATTTCACAGCACATTTACATTTGCATTGTGTCAAATTGCTTCGTGGGATTTGTTTCCCCAGCAAAGCTTCTCTATGTAGTCCTGAGAGAGAGAAAAAAAATAGTCGTATCACTATTTGTCGGCCTGGATAGAGGTGTGTGCTATTTTAATAATTTGTTCCATGAGTCTCAACCTCTATTTTCTTTTTTTCTCTGATTATCTATCTCTGATTTTGAGTATTCAGAAATAACCCCAATCACCCCTTGAGCCCATCAAGGAAACATTTATTTTTGGTGTAAATGGGAGTGTCAGAGCTCATTTTTTCCGTTATGACATTATGAATTTAGGAATAAATCTGAATAGTGAACTTATTTGACATTTCACTTTTACATATTTCCCTCTTAACAATAGGAAATTGAGCCCTCAAAGTTATAAGATGTTCAATTTTGTACATTCCCAAAATGTGTTCAGGCTGAACAGGCAGTACCGGCCCTTCCTCCCCCTAAAATCTCCTCTGAGCAGATTCCTCCCCACCAGGGGTTTGGAAAGAGGGATTAGCAGTCTGTTTTTGTGGTGGTGAGGTGAGGGGTTCAGACCGTGAAATGGGAGCATTTGTTGGAGGGAATCAGTGTCATTGACTCTGTGTGTTGACATAATTACTGGATGTCCCGCTGTGGCAAAGGAAGGATTCTTAAGGACGGGGATCTGGAAATGGGTGCGAGTCTGGACTTCTTGCCCTACGAGAAGGTGGCAGAAACGGTTTCTGAGATGCCGTTAATTTAGATGCTTTAGAAGCAAGCCATAACCTTCGGCAGTGTTAAATTTTGATTCACATCTTTGTCTGAATTGCAATCATGTCTGCTTATTTCACATGGTCGTGACAGGATCAGCCACCTTTTCATAAAGAGTAATAATATAGCTGTGCTGGAAGATGCAATTGGCATGAGTCACACCTGGATGACGCTGGCAGTTGGACAATACTCGCGATCACAGTAACCATAACGGTGTCTTCACACAGATATATTTTATACAATGGTCACACTAACTAAAAAGGTTTCTTTAAAAGAAACATTCATTACAATTAAAAAAAAGCAAGAGACAACAAAAAGATAATTAGCTAATTAGTTGCTTGCTTACCACAGGAGTTGCCATAGCAACCAATAAGTCACAGTCATGACCAATTGGGAGTGCTTGCCTGAAACAAAACACACACAAAAACAGTTGTCTGAAAGTGTCCTAACAGCTGAGGGTGAAACTGAGCAGACATAAGCTAAGTCAGCTCGTGGTGTCTGACACAGTGATACAATTGAGGTCAAAGGATCCTCGGGTAATTGCCAGGGAGTCCTCTTCCTCCTCCCTATCCCATTTGAAGATAGTCCAGTGTGTCAAGATTTGACATTTTTATCCCCCTGACCTTGTAGTTTTCCAGCTCTTGTTTCCTATCATCATTTGCTGTGTCACAGAACTGCTGAACTTCCTCCGCTTCACGTCAGAGGGTGTTAGTCTCAGTGGAGGGGGATACAAATCCCATATCTCACTGTGTTGTTGTTGTGGTTATAAATCATAGGCATATTTTTGAAAATCCCTCTAGTTCAGAAGTACGTCTTTATCCTACCCCTAAAGTACATCGCAATGCATGCTAAAATATGTCTTTATTTAGAGCTGCAACAATTAGTCGATTAGTTGATAGACCGCAAATTAATCTGCAACTATTTTGATAATTAGTTAATCGCCTTTTTTTTTTTTTTTTTTTTTTTTTAAAGCAAAAAGCCAAACATTTTCTGGTTGCAGCTTCTCCAATGTGAGGATTTTCTGGTTTTCTCTGTTTTTATATACACTACCGGTCAAATGTTTTAGAACACCCCAATTTTTCTAGTTTTTTTTTTTATTGACATTTTAGCAGTTCAAGTCCAATGAATAGCTTGAAATGGTACAAAGGTAAGTGGTGAACTGGCTGAGGTTAAAAAAAAAAGTAAGATTACCCAAAACTGAAAAATAATGTACATTTCAGTATTTTACAAAAAGGCCTTTTTCAGGGAACAAGAAATGGGTTAACAAGGTAAAGCTGTTCTGCAGCAATGGAGGTTGATCAAGCTTTGAAAGTTGGTGCTACCAGTTCCCACAGGTGTTCCAACTTGTCTGGATTACTTACAACCCCCTCTGTTTGTATAAAAGTATTGTTGGAACACACTGTGGTACCCTTGTGAGCATTATTTGAACAGTATTGTACTGCAGTAAGTAGTGTGTTGCTATAAAAATGGCGGGAAAAAGGCAATTAACAATGTAAGAGAGACAGACCATCATAACACTTAAGAATGTTGGTCTTTGCTACAGAGAAATTGCGAAGAAAGTCAAGGTGTCAGTGAGTACAGTATTCTTCACCATCAAAAGGCACTTAGAAACCGGGGGAAACTCTGACAGGAAGAGGTCTGGCAGACCCAAAGCCACAACAGAATCAGAAGAAGTTTCTGAGAGTCAACAGCTTGCGTGATAGGCGGCTCACAGGACAACAGCTTCAAGCACAGCTTAATAGTGGTCGTAATAAGCAAGTCTCAGTTTCAACTGTAAAGAGAAGACTTTGAGCTACAAGTTTGATAGGTCGAGTTGCAGCAAGAAAGCCATTGCGAAGACGTCAGAATAAGAAAAAGAGGCTTGGCTGGGCCAAGAAACATCATCAATGGACTACTGAAGACTGGAAGAAGGTGTTATGGATTGATGAATCAAAATTTGAAATCTTCGGTTCATCACGCAGGATTTTTGTACGCCGTCGAGTAGGCAAAAGGATGGTTCCTCAGTGTGTGACATCAACTGTCAAACATGGAGGAGGAAGCGTGATGGTCTGGGGCTGTTGTGCTGGATCCAGGGTCAGTGATTTGTACAGAGTGAAAGACACCCTGACCCAAAACGGCTACCACAGCATTTTGCAGCGCCATGCTGTACCCTCTGGTATGTGCCTAGTTGGTCAGGGGTTCATCCTACAGCAAGATAATGACCCAAAACTTAAGTCCAAGCTATGCCAGAACTACCTTAGCAAAAAAGAACAAGATGGTAAGCTTAAAAACATGGAGTGGCCAGCACAGTCACCAGACTTAAACCCAATTGAGCTGGTTTGGGATGAACTGGACAGAAAAGTGAAAGCAAAGCAACCTACAAGTGTCACACATTTATGGGAACTTCTGCAACAGAGTTGGGAAGAACTTTCTGAAGAATATTTGATTTCCATTGTAGAAAGAATGCCACGAGTGTGTTCAGCTGTTATATCTGCCAAAGGGGGCTACTTTGATGAGTCAAAAATTTAGAATACATTTTGGTTTATAAATTGATTCCATGATTTCTTTTTTAACTTAAATTGTTCATTTGTTCTATTCTTTCATTTCAGAGTACAATAAGACATTGAACTGCATGAATTTCAATAAAAACCTGGAAAAATTGGGGTGTTCTAAAACTTTCGACCGGTAGTGTAAGTGTAAACTGAATATCTTTTGAGTTTTGGACTGACTGACAAAACAAGACATCAGACAAAGTCAACAAGGACCCTGGGAAGATGTTCAGGGTATTTTTCACCATTTTACTTCAAATTGGTCTAAAAAAATCAATGGATAATGAAAATAATTGTTAGTTGCAGCCCTTTTTTTTTGATACATGGTTTGGCGATGCAAGTTCAAGTACCTTTTTTTTTTTTTATATTTTATAATCGTGAATCTCTAAGCTTACTGCAGCAACTTCGATTGGTCTAAATTGAATCTTGAAATTGATCAAGAATAATGTTTCTTTTCTAATTTGAGATCAAATTTCTTTCCACTTCCCTCCTGATCTCATTCTCCTGAACAACCCCAGGGAAGACAGAATACGAGTCTGATCGAAGCCTCTGTTGCAGCAAGGCAGCAATAGTCTGACACAACTCTGCTAATTCCCTCAGAGATGTTCTGGCAGGATTAACTCTCTGCCACCAGCAGCTTTATGGCTCTGTTCACAATCACGCACAGACACTCCTGAGTCATAAAAAGGATGAGCGTATGCTTTAAGTGATGAAACGGCGTGGGTGGATGCTGGTAAAAATGTACCATTTGTGTCGAAGCCCGCACTGCTACTACTTCTATTACATGCTACCAGCCAGATATGTATGTTTATTTCCATCTGTACCCTCACGTCACAGACTCCATGTGGATATGACCAATGCATAGGTGTGTTGTGATTCCTGCTGCTAGAATGAGCTGTGGCAGTGGTCTTCAATAAATCCAGACATGAGGAGCTGACTTTGGCTCTGTGCAGGAAGGAGGCATGTGTGTTGTGGCAACTCGGGTCTTAAAATATCTCATGTGAGCTGGCCAAATGAATCCGTGAAGTCCAACCGCCTCCAGTGGGGGAGTCGACGGAGCTCCAGCCGATGACATCCGGCACTCAGCTAGAGACGTGCAATCGATTGGTTTTAAGCCTTCACATTGCTGATGTTAACCTTGAGCTCGGGAATTTGAATGTGTATTTATACTATCATGCTTTTTCTAGAAGGAATTGATTCAGAGTGACCTAGTTGGTAAAATGTGGCTGCAATACCTTTGAGGTTTAGCCCCTGCAGGAAAAGCTCTTGAATGCATCATGAACTGCTTATGGACTAAACTTGCCTTTTAAGTAATTGATTCTCAACACTTTGCCCTTTGCACGTACGGACCAGAACACTTGAATACTGTATATCTATATCTGGACTGCTTTTATATCTGGACTGCTCTTAAGCCTGATTTATCTTTAATTTCCTCTGCACATCAGATCTACCAGAAGACTTGTATGTACCTGATTACTCAAATATATCAGGATTGCTTGCAACTTTAAAAATACTTATCTTTTATTTTCTCTATTGCTATTGTATTCTTATTAATAACTTTGCTATTTGAGCACTAGTATTTTTTGACTGTATCTTGAAATTATTTATCTTTTTTTCTTCTTTTTTTTTTTTTTTTTTTACAACCAGACCATCTGTCAATAACCCTACTTATCCATCCACTAGTCTTTCTGCTTATTCATGCTTATTTTTGTAGTGTCATCTTTAGCTGTGTTCATGTACCTGTTATTGTATTATTGTATCTGGCTGCTATGGAGATTTAATTTCCCTCCAGGGATTAATAAAGTCCTCTATCCATCCATCCTGCATTCCTTCCTTTGTTCCTTTCTTCCCATGGGAAGACATGTAGTTGGTTGAAACATTATTAATAAAATTTAAAGAGAGCTGTGATTCCAGTGTGCCGGCAGTCTCTGAATAGAAAAATAGAAATAGAAAAACAATTCAGAGTTGAATAAATGCAGGTCTGCTAAGGACACTTGAGCAAGCCTTAATACCTTTCGTCACACAGCACTGTCTGAAAAGCAGTGTCTAGTATTGGCTATCTGTGCTGTTTTTATAATTGACATTTTTAATTTCATGGTTTTTTTTACTTCAATTATCTCAACATAATTAATCCAATGGCATCATTAAATAGCACAGGCTATGGCACAGTTAATGTTTTATTTTTATTTTGCGTTGATAATTATTGAATATGGTGTTGTTTCACCAATTGCATTACAATTCAGTTCATCTTATCATAAAATCAACAAAAAAAACTTAAAGCAGCAGACTAATCAGGAAAACGCTTTTCTCATGCAAAATAACATCCTGATTCTGTTTTTGTGGCATAATCCTTTTAAATGATCCTCTTCTTGATCATAAAAGGTGTGATAATGCTGACTAATTTCAGTGTAGCCTGTGTTGAATAAGTTTTTGTATGTTTGTTTCTCTCACAGAAACGAGCCAAAGGCCAAGTGCTCTTTGACAAAATATGTGACCACCTCAATCTACTGGAGAGGGATTACTTTGGCATCACATGCAGAGATGTAGAGAATCAGAAGGTAAAGGAAAAATCTATATGATAATAATCAGTTGTTATGGAGTTGTTAACTGACGATGAAAGAGTCAAATATGCTAAATAACATTCAATAACACCAAAAAAGTGCGTTTGAGGAAGTCATTTAGAATTTGATGATTAATGCTTTTTCTCTGTGGTTGTCTGTTTCAGAATTGGCTAGATCCTTCCAAGGAGCTAAAGAAGCAGATCAGGAGTAAGTCTAGTAATGTAATAAAGCCACTAAAGTGTTTTGTCTTGAACAGCAGAGGTAATTTAATGTTCTCTCCTCATCTCAGCTGGTCCCTGGAACTTTGCTTTCAACGTCAAGTTTTACCCTCCAGACCCCTCCCAGCTGACTGAGGATATCACAAGGTGAGTAAGCAGCTACGGAAATTGAGAAGAATGACGTGATCCCTGGCTAACATTGGCGTCTTTAATGTTTAAAAATGTATCATTGTTCATCAGTGCTTCTTATATGTGGACTTTGAGTTTCATTTTGATTGATTATTGCCTAAATAATAAATGTAGTTTAATAAGGAAAAATAACGGATTATGCTGGTAAATTGTATTAAAAAGGCTTTCAAAGACAATTCAGACACTGGATTTGATAAAAATATAACAAAATGACGTGACTGTTTTGTTTTGTTTTCCATCTCTTCGTCCTTTTTAGGTACTACCTGTGTCTGCAGCTGAGGGATGACGTGGTTTCGGGCCGCCTGCCCTGCTCCTTTGCCACCCACACGGTGCTGGGCTCCTACACGGTGCAGTCTGAACTGGGAGACTATGACCCCGAGGACTTAGGCAGCGACTACATCAGCGAACTGCGCTTCGCACCCAACCAAACCAAAGAGCTAGAGGAGAAGGTCATGGAACTTCACAAGACCTACAAGTTAGTCTCGGCATCATTTCCTAAACATCTTTTCATACTAAGCTTGAACTAGGGTTGGGCGATGTCCCCTAAATTGGCAGTTGACGATGTTTACAGTAAAACATCGTGATGGACGATGATATCGTCGTCGGGGCCGGGGGGGGGGGATAGCTTTACATAAATATTTTCTATGGGTCAACAGTTAACATAGAAACGATTAGAGATACATTTAAATGCCCTCTGTAAATGGTGCCCTGCTGGTAGGTTTTACAACTTGACCTACTTTCACTTAAGTAAGGTGCAGTAAAGTCAATCAGATGTCCGTGATCTGCGTAACAACGGTACAGTGGGACGTTTGCCTTCAACAGAGCGACAGTAATAACCTAAAATACCATCATTACTGAGTTTAAACTACATTCTCGGTTATGTTTGCACTGAATAACGCATTCAATAAACAGAAACATAACTCTTGCAGCGCACATGAACAGATGCGCAATATTAGCTCACACATAAAATAGCACCCTTGTGAATTAGCCTATTGCTAACGTACATTCGTAAATCCTGCATAACATCGTCCCGTACCTACAGGACCTCAGACTTACGTATTGATGCACGCACAGAGTAGTGTCGACAAACTTAGTCCAATGAGGGGAGAAAGGAAAGTGTGATAGCATTCCACTTTTAACGCGTTTTTCTCTCTCACTCGAGACCGCTGCGTCCAACGTTACTAGAAGGTAGAGCGAGCTACAACTGACAGGGAGAGAGAGAGAATGTATCACTACAGCCAATCCAGCCTGTTCAAAGCGATGGTCTTTTTTACAAATAGGTTGCTGTAAAGGGGGAAAAAGTAGCTTTCACTTAAGGAGCCCTATGTCCTGTCTTTGCTAGTTTAAGACCGACGCACTTGTCAACTTCCTGTCCAGCACCCCTTGACTAGTACTAGTGTGTTTGACAGGGTCACGATGGTGGCTCTCAATCGTGATGTCGGCCAGCCATGATGTCGGCCAGCCATCACGATGGACGATGATATCGTCCATCGGCCCAACCCTAGCTTGAACTGTCCAGCACAACTTTTAATACGGTCACGGACCTGCCAAGAATGTACAGTTGGGTTATACACAGAGCTTCGTCTGGGAAAAAAATGAATTATAGACGGAATTCAAAACTTACTGGTCTGAGAAAGGTAATAGTAAAAAGTAATTTAGATGAGCATATCAACATTTGTATCAACACATAGCTTTCTCATCTGGATTTTAGTGGTTGAACAGCAACCTGAGTGAATATTTGCAACCTGAAATAATAATCCGTTCTGAAAGGCAGCATGTCTCCAGACATTGGATTTGTGTTTTCCTATAAATGGATATAGCGGACTGTCCTCTGTCTGAGCCCTTCATTCTCCCTCTATAACAATGATTTGTGTGTAATTTGATGCAGACCTGTGTAGCCTACTGGATGGAGTAATACAATGACAGGGCAAGGATTAGGGTCTCTCTAAAGACCCATCTGTGCTAAAAGTGGATGCGCTCATGATATTCTGTTAAAAGCCTCCATAAAAAATCACAATTTTCCAAAAGCTTTTATGCAATAAAACTGAATTATCCCCATTTTAGATCTTATTGGACTCTTAAGTGTTGCATATTCACATTGGTCAGAAAGCATCAGATCTCTCTTTTCTATACTTGATTGACCTCGTCTCATCCGTTATGTTCTGTTCTATCAGGGGAATGACACCAGCCGAAGCAGAGATGCACTTCCTGGAAAATGCCAAGAAGCTGTCCATGTATGGCGTAGACCTCCACCACGCTAAGGTAACCGGTCACTGCAAACTTTGTCTCTCATAAGTCAAACTAAATATCCAGTGAAAAGGAATTAAGATTTGGACACAGTTCATCACAGCTGTAGATGTTTCTTGTTTCTACTTTGTTAATATCAGGGTGAAAAATCATACATTTTGAAGTTGTTACTTTTTTTCACAAGTTAAAGGTGCTGTATGTAGGATTGTGAAGATCCAGGACTTAGCCCAAAAATGGGAACATCGACAACTTCTCAGTCCCTCCCCCCTTTCTGCTAAAGCCCAAAACATTCTCCTAAGCCCCTCCCCCCACAAGGGAGAATGAATGCATGAGCAGTGATTGACATGCAGTTAGACACCCCCCCTGGCCCTGATTGGTGCATCTGAACAGGGAGCTGTGGAGTTTAGCAAATTGCACTACAGACTGTTGGTGGTGCCAGATCTTTTTTTGTTACCTGCTTCATATAGCTCTACTCGAACATAGTGTCAGTTTCAGCAAATATGAAAGGAAGTTAGTTTTATAAGTCTTACCTACTGCACCTTTTAACATGGGAAATGATTTTTAGTAGTTCATAAAAAAATCAACTACAATGTCCTTGAAGTCTCCAAGATGCATTAAGGAATATGCAATGAAATTTAATATAATATTTTGTATTGTCTTTAAAAGAATAGTTCAACATTTTGGGAATTGGGGCTGTTCGCTTTCTTGCTGAGAGTTAGATATAAAGATTCATAACCATGTATAATCATGTTTGTACGCAAAATATTAAAGCTAGAGTCAGAAGTCTGTTAGCTTAGCTTAGCACAAAGACCAAAAATGGGGAAACTGCTCTGTCTAAAGGTAACATAATCCAACTGCCAGCAACTCTATGGCTCACTAATTAACACATTAATCAATACATTGTGGTTTTACAAAGCTTTAGAGGTGGGGGGGTTAACCTTTGGATACATCCAGGCTAGCTGTTTCACCTTGCTTCTAGTCTCACATTGCCAGACCTTCCTCCACAGCGCTGCGGAGGGGGGTCTGGCTAGTCCACTTAGCATTCTGGGATGGGGGAAAAATGTGCTCTGGTTTATTGGCATTTCTTTAAACCAATCACAATCGTCCTGGGCGACACTAAGCACCGAATGTAGCAACTGTGCCTCTGCAAAATAGCCTCGGGAAGGAACTTTTTTTTTTGGTGGAACGTGTACATTCAAAGGTTGTTTTATTCCTGCAAAAGAAAACTCAGATTGGACAGATAGTCTAGCTAGCTTTCTCGATTTAACTGAAAGAGATCTGAGGAGCAGTTAACCATAGTCCTCATAAATCGACTGGAGTTTAGAATGCCAACACACAACAAACGCGGACATCCAGCCAAAAAGAGGGACATCCGGCGGAATTTCCGGCTGCACCTGAACAATCCCAGAGGTGAAACGTCAATATGGACTACCTTGCTTCTAGTCTTTATGCTAAGCTAACAAACTGCTGGCTGTAGCTTCATATTTACAGATACGAAAGCAGTATCCTCCTTCAAATTTCACTCTCGGCAAGGAGGCAAATAAGCTAAGTCATTTCCCGAAATTGATTTATTCCTTTTAAGTAGTAGTACACTGAATCCGTGTACTAGAATGTCACTCATGACTTCAGTATTGGTGAGTGTTTCCAAGATGCATTACGAAGTATGGAAATGATTAAATATAAATGTTTGTATTATTTTTATGCTAGATGAGACTAACATTCCACTCATGCAGTCAACAGTGACGCTTGCCACCACAACACCGCTGCTTAAAAAACATCACAGCTGCCACAGTAATGCCTCAGTTAAACATGCCACTGCTGTTTTGCTGATTGACTGACATGTCTCTGCTGCCTCTGTGGATTTGGGGGGTTCAGTGTAGAGTGGTGGTGGGGTCTGGAGCCCAGCTTGACTTGAAGGATTTTCTTGCCATTTCTAATCCGTCAGCCAGATGGGATCAAACACGTCTGTAGAACACAGACAGTAAAGAAAGAGCTGGTTTACAACTGCAGGACTGCTGTCATCATAAAAGAAAATTACAGTCATCAGTCTTGATATGAATCAGTTATCAAAAGCGCTTTGAAAGTCAAAATGGGTGTAGATGTGAGCGATGGAGAGGATATTGCCTTCACAGAATGGAGGAGATGACAGAGATGAGGAAGCGGCCTTGATCAAACTGAGTAGACATCAACGCTCAGTGTTGGATATGCGAGTCAGTTTTGATACACGAGAAAAATATGTACATATCAGACCAGCATCCCTCTTTTGTCTTCTCTCCTCTCTCATTAAATGCAAAGTTGGTAGGGAGTCTCTATGAATGCTTGGCTCCAGCTGAGGGAGAGGTAAGAGGCTGCATCCCATGTGCTTACCTGCGTGTGTGTGGTTTCTACTTGTGCATGGTTACATACAAAGTTGTCATTTCAACATCCCATTAAGATTGATTGTTCCTGCTTTGGACCAGGGCTTCCCTCTCAAAACATCATCATTGGTTTCACCTGCTCATCTCATGCTTGCAGTGAAGAGCATCATTCGTGCTTCAACCACCGTTTCCCAAGACTTCACTGTTTCTTTTGCCACTCGGTGCCCCTTGAGTCTTTATTCAGCGTCACTACAGCCTGCATAGAGAAGATAAGACTACCATATGCCTGATTCCACTCTCCACCTGCCTGTTTTACCCTGTTTTTTTGTTTGTGATTTCTTTTTATCACAAACTTGGCTCTGTTAAATTCTACTTTACCCTGCTGTGCACTAGCTCCTGGGCCTCCTGTATATCCTGTAGAGTTAAGAGAAAAGCAATAATGTGATCAGTGGTTTCTTCCTTGACATTGTCAAGGATCCTGTGTTACCAAAGTGACACGTGAAAGAATTTCATCAAACGGTTTTATTGTTTGCCTGTTTTTGCAATTTCTTTGGTGTGTGTTGTTTCCAGGACTCTGAGGGCGTGGAGATCATGTTGGGAGTTTGTTCAAGTGGCTTGCTCATCTACAGAGACAGGTTGCGGATCAACAGGTTTGCTTGGCCCAAAATCCTTAAAATCTCCTACAAAAGGAACAACTTCTACATCAAAATCCGGCCCGGAGAGGTAAGAACAATAACCGTTATACTGTAGATATTTAAATACACAGTACATTTTATTTATAGGGATGTCCAAAGCTGATCTGCTGAGTCCGTATCGGGGGTAAACAAGGCATTTATTTGATCTGCTGCAAAGCTTGATCCAGCTCTGATTCTTTGTTAGGTGTAACCAATTTGGCTCCTGTCAAATTGGCCTCTATTCAGCAACATTTAACAGGTGCACCAAACCTCTAAAGTGCTGCTGTTCGTTGTTCTGAACTTTCTGAAGAGGAAGAGATGCTGTCCTACTTCTGTCTTAACATTTCCTATCTTAACGTTTTCTGACCCAACAGACCCACACTGATATCCCTCTCTTTACTTATATCCTATAAAGGAAATCCTCTGATGCTGTATATCTTATAGAAACTGGCTTTGCTAAGTGGGCACTTGGCTAAGAAAAATATCTGTGGCAAAAATAATGGGACTGGGATATCACTATTTATATAATGTTCATATTAAAGCAGGAATGGAAAAATAAATGAATAAACAAGTTCAAAGTTGCCTGTACAGTTAATCTGACCACAGTGTGTTGTCCCTCTTGCAGTTTGAGCAGTTTGAAAGCACAATTGGTTTCAAGCTTCCAAATCATCGCGCTGCCAAACGGCTCTGGAAGGTCTGTGTTGAGCACCATACCTTCTTCAGGTAAGAAACAAGATCTTTGAGTATGATAGGAAACAGCTTTTAAAGCTGCTGTAGGTAGCAAGAAAAACAACTTTTTAACCTGTTCTGGTATATGGTCACTGATTTAAAAATATTCAGCCAATGCTCTTTACAGTCCTGTAAACATGAGTTTATTGATAATCACCATAGATGATTTCTGTGTAATGAAATAGAAACAGTGCTCAGGCTGTTAGTAGCGGTTGGCATTTGGACAACATGTGAAGCTGCTTTGTGCTGCTTTTAAGCAAAAAAAATGTCTCTGGGGTTCTTTTTGAGTAGCGAGCCAAGCCTGAAGGCCCTCTGGAGACTATTCAAATGAGTAGAAGTTCTAATGTTTTACAGAGCATAGCGTAAATCTGTTTGTTGTTTCTGTTTTGATTAATGTGCATTTGTATTTGTAACTAATGGCAGGCTCGTATCCCCCGATGCACCGCCGAAGAAGTTCCTGAGCCTCGGCTCCAAGTTTCGCTACAGCGGCAGAACGCAGGCTCAGACCCGCAGGGCCAGCTCTCAGATCATCAGACCTGCTCCGCTCTTTGAGCGCTCCTCCAGCAAACGCTACAATATGTCCCGCAGCTTAGATGGAGGTGAGGAACAGTTGAGAGTTTAGATTAATTGCCAGCTAAAGTGCCCAGTTGATATGTCGTTAACCAAGGACTAGGGTGGTCGGGATAACTGAAATTTTGCCATAACCACGGACGATATATCTATGGTGTCGAGGGGCCATAAAAGATTGCGCAACTTTCATACCAGAAGATGGCGTACGGCCAAAACTTGAAAAGTACCTACGCACAGAAATATTCACATGTATAAAACTGGGCGTACACCAGGTCCTGTGCACCTTTCCTTTATAAATCACAATCAACGTGAAATTGAGCGCACATGAACGAGCCACCGGCCCCGCCTTGTCTCCTCCCATAAATGAATATGGAAATTACAATAAATGCGACCCCGACGTCATTCTTTGTCCAATCACAACAGGTTATCCCGCTGCAGACGGGGGAAAAAACGGAGGTGGAGGTTTGTCATCTCGGATAAGCAATAAAAGAAAATGCCCAGAGTGGCAAATGGTGACCGGGCGGTGAATGCACCGAACCATGGCAGAAATAAAAAAATAAATAAAAAAAGTCTATATCGAAGTGTAAATCAAAAGAATAGTGGCAGCGCCACACCAGTTACAGAACAACATGCATCTCAGTCAGTCCAAATTACGCACAATAGCAGTTTGAACCCACTGATGTAATGCCATTTATTATGAAGTGTTAGTAGAGTCCAGTGTGAGGGAGATCAGACTCAGAGGAGGAGAGGTTAGTGAGGCCAGCGTCTCCACGGCAGGTGACAAAGTAATGAAATAGTAAATAGGACTACAGTACCAGAAATATGTGCATAATTAAGACAGTCAAGACGGCCCAGTGTTTGGTGGATCGGTTACACCTTGTTCGCTTAATAGCCTACAAATCATCCACGGAATCAATTACGCATCACATGAGTTTACCCCCCCGACACAGCGTTTGTTCCTGGGGAGATGGATCCGTGCATCCCGCCTCCTGTGTGCCATGGATGTCTGAGCCTCAGCAACTAAAGACTCACAGACACTATTGCATTTTCCGTGCCGATCTTTTTGTTGCCAGTAAGATATTTCATCTATGGGAAATGCAGAGGATGACTGAAAGTATTTTCTAAGTGGATTTATCATTTATTTCCCGTTCATTTATCCAGTTTATTTTGATTAGGGCTATTTTTAGAAGCTCCTTTGTGTTAGCTGCACACCTTTTCAGATGTTCCTAATTTTAGATGATTGTTTATCATGTTTTTTCTGAACTTTCTTAAGTTTTCTTTTTTAATTTCTTTGAAAAGGAAGAAAAATGTGCCTTGCACCTGAAAGCCTGCAAAGATAAAATGTCTAGCACACTTTTGCAGTGCAGTGACAACATTTTTACAAAAATTATAACAACAATGTGCGGGAGCAAATGAAACTCTTTATGCCCCTGCTCATATTTTTGGAATTAAAAACCGTTGGTGTCCAATAAATGTCACTGATTTGGGGACGGCCTCTAGCTCCCCCAGCAAGAGCGCTCACCCCAAGTTGGCGGAGTCCTGCAGCGGCCCAGGTTTCAAATCCGACCTGCAGCCCTTTGCTGCTTGTCATCCCCCATCTCTCTCCCCCTTTCGTGTCTATCCACTGTCACTATAATAAAGGGAAAAGCCCCAAAAAATTCTTTTAAAAAATAAAAAAAAATGATCTTCACTGATTCCAGCCCGTAACATCCGTCTTTGTCCTTCAGCACCAATTATGGAGAACCATGAGACTCTCATGAAGGACAGTGGCGCTGACGGGGTGGCCAAAGTCATCGCAAAGGGAGACATCATCACCACGGTAACGACAGAGAAGAAGGCAGAGGAAGAAAAGGCGGAGCAGGAAGATGCTCAGATGGCTGCTGGAGAGACACCAGAACCCATGGCCACCACACCGCTCAGACAAGACGCAAAGGTAAACCACTGTCTACCAGATGTGCAGTGCAGTCAGAGCTGCATTTAATCTGGATAAAGGGACTTTCTAGATGCTTGAGTTGTCTTTGTATTTGGTCTAAAGAGAGCAATGATGAATGAATGTATACAGATATGCCGAGGGTTGTCAAAGAAACAGATGTTTCTTAGAAGCTGCTGCAGTTTTCTTAAGTCCTTTTTTTGAGATTTCAGTTTAGTTTTCTCTTTTAATAGACTTGTTAATGGCTGATGAGAATTTCCCAGTTGATTTCACCTTAACCCACTGCAGCAGACTAGGCCAAAGTGCTTCTTCTCATCTTGTGTGCGCTTTACTAATTTGCTTTTCTTTTCTTGTCCTTCCTTTGACCCCACACTATACTTGTGTGTGTGTGTGTGCTCATGCGTATTTGCCCCTTTCCCCTTCGCTCCTCTCCATTTACACACACACGTCATCTCTTCGTTGACCTTTCCCTACATCAGTGCTCCCCTCATGTATACACAACCGACCCCCTCCGCTCTGAGCTCTCGCTCCCCTCATCTCCTGTGTCATCAACTAAAGTACGGCGGAGGCGCAGGGAGAACGCGCGTAAACGGGCCTCGTCAGTCAGTCCAGCCAAGAGCAGTGCTGGGTGCCGCCGCCGGCAAGCCCTCGCCGACCGCAAAGCCGCCCTGCTGGACGAGCAGGTGCTGCTGCTCTCGGCCCGCAAGCAAAGGTTGGAGCAGGGCAAGAGCCGCGGCGGCACGCTCTTCTCCTTCTCCCTGCACCTGCCCGACCTGTCCGCCTACCTGGACGAGGACGGCTACATCACCTTCCCCGATCTGTCAGAGATGCGCTTCCTCCCTCTGTGCGCGCAGAACTTCCTGCCCATTAAGTCACCTTCACTCATCCCCTGCTTCCTCTTCATCTTCTTCTTCCTGCTCTCCACCTCCTTCTCCGTCCCCTACGCCCTCACCCTCTCCTTCCCCCTGGCGCTGTGCCTCTGCTACCTGGAGCCCAAGGCAGCCTCCCTGACCGCCTCCTTAGCCCAGGGCTACCATGACCATGACAGTTCAGAGGAAGAGGAGGTGTGTGCGTACGTCTGTTTGTTCCAGTACCCGCCTCTGGCTTAGATTGACAGCTCATTATAACAGTTAACCCCTTATCCTGTCCTGTATCTCGCTCTGCTGTTTCACCAGTTCAGAGCCGACCTGGAGACTGTGTCTGTCCCAGTGTCTGTCAGTTCTCCTACTTTCAGAACCTCATCTCTGCCCTGTCACACCCTCATCCTATAGAACTACATCCTCATCAGCATCACACAGAGATGAACTTGCAAGTCTCCCCATTTCATATTTGATTGGCTTGCATTTACACTACCTAAACAAGAGGGTTAGGCACAAGTATTGGGGACGTTTACTCTCATCAGCCTGAAATTTGACTTCTCAACACATTTACAACATTTGTCCATAAGCGCTATGCAGCATCACTAACAAATCACCATGAAGTAATATCACTGTCATGCAGCAATATAAACAATATTTATATAATATATATATATTTGACCCAGTGTGTATAAGGATAAGGATTTGAAGGATGCCTCATATTTAAAGACATAGCTTTGTGCCTAACCCATCTCAGTCTTATCATTTACATTCATGGCTTCACTGTATAGAAATGGACTGCTACGAGATGAACACCAGCTGCATGGAAACCCTTCCATATTTATCTATGCACTCAGTCTCTCTGCATTGAAATCGGAGTCAAGTAAAGCAGCACAAATTAAAATGAATGATTTAAATTAAACTTCTGCTAAAAAGGGCTAAAAGCAGCTTACTGTAGAGTGCCAAGATGTGTTTCCCTCTCAGACAACACCCTTTTGAATCACAGATCTAATGTACTGTAATGCATGCTGTGTTGCAGAGAGACTGTGACCGTTAAATGCATCCAGATCACCCCTAGTGTCAACATGCATGGAGAGGAGGGGGAGGGCCTGAAAGTCAGGTTGCTGTTCGTCGAATCAAATTTTTATAATCCAGTGGAGTAGGTTTGACCAGCAACAACACAGAAAGTGTTTACCTACTTCTATACCAGGATTCAGCCCTGTCCAAATCCAAAGCAAATTTAACATTACACTTAAATGTCAAAGTGACTGACCAAAGGTTTCAACTTCCTCTGAGTCTGTTTTGCTTGCTTACTTTTCATTTGCTTCTTTTCTTTCTGTTTTTCTTTTCCTAACCTTATCTGCAGTGTTGTCTGTTAATGTGTACCTTACAGAAACAACCACTGCATTTCCATTTGTTCCATTTGTGGTTATGAAGAATCTCTGTTGACGATAAATGCATTTTCAAGGGTTTACAAGTTGGGTTCTTGTTGTTTTCTTGCTTGCCACTCGGAACGATTTTGGTCTGTTTGTGAAAGCAGACTGACAGCGAACAAACAGACTTTGCCTTTGACGGAGAGATGACCGGCACCGAGGTTTGTACATCAAAGAAAGATGTCATATTTAAGGCATGCAAAAACGAACAGATGGAGACGCAGGGAAATAAAGTGATGCTGAATCATAGATGTAATGCCGATTGAAATATTTAGGAGACATTTCTGCACGCGATGCATGCTTGCATCTCATTATGCCCATTTACTTCTTGATTAGTTTTCTCCTTTTGTAATGTATTATAAACACATGTTATGTGTGTATTGACATGGCTTTTCCACTGACCTTTTCCCTTTTTTTAATAGAGAGCCAAAGTCATGGCGTCTCATCCGGGCTTTTTCACTTCATCTCTCTGTATACAGTAGAGTAGACGGTTCGCTAAACCTTGCCCCCCTTAGTTAACTTTGCAACACCTGTCAAGCTTCGATTTTTCTTGTGAGCATCTTGTAAAAGGGGTCTTAAATATGCAGTCGATGGCTACATACATAATGCCATGCTAAAGGACTGCGCCTAAAGCTGCATGTCTCAGGCAAACAGTCAGCATCCTTATGAGTAATAAATGGAGAAGTGTAAAATCAGACTGTCAATTCATTCTAGCATAAGTTGACCTGTTTAGCCACTTTTGACAGCTTTTAAAGAGCTGCTAACGTTACACTAAAGTGATAAAAACAAGAACTGGCTTCCACACAGTACAGAAATAGTTAATGGTGTTTGTTTTTTTTTACATAACTTGTCACCCCAGAAACTAATGTAGTCCAGTTACTGGTGTGCTCCAGGGCTTGGGTGGTAAGCCAATTAGCTGTACATCGGTTGCAGCGTATGTACAAACAAACACATTGTTTAATCCATTCCTTACATGCTTGCTTTTCTTGTAACTCTGTGCACACCTCTTCAACCTGTGGAGAAATTCAAAGCTTGACAGGCATCATGGCTGCCTAGTTACGGTTGCTAAGGCTATGATTGTGCAGGGGTTTAGTGAATGCTCAATTTCCGTCACAATATTCTTTACTTTTTTAATTCAACCACCATCCTTACCCTTACTCTTATCTCACTGTTGCTCATTTTCTCTTTCCCTTTACCTGCTTCACCCTTGTGTGCCTCTTCTTCTTTAATGACCAATTTCTTCCTTGTCTCACACTCTATCCTCCCCTCTTTGCTTGCCGTCAGTCGGACGCAGATGAGGACTCTGAGATGCGGACTCAGGTACACTGGGCTCGCTTCATGGCCCTGCTCAGTGCATCACACCACCCCTTCCACCAGATGCACTGAGCCGCTCAGACATCAGTCACTTTGTGCCGTCTCTCCACTTTGGCTTGCCTGCTGTAGCTTCTGTTGACATGCTCACTATCCCACCATACACCAGGCCAACCATTCGCTCTTGCCTGAATTTACTTCACAGACTGCTGCTGCAAAGCTGTCGCTGCTTCTAAACTCTCCATTCCAGCTCATTTTCAAGTGCTATTGTGTAAATGGTGAAGTCATATTTCTTTTCCTGTTGCTGCACCCAAGAGTCGGATTTCAGTTTTTTTAATCCGTGGCTTTTACAGTGAGTGGATTTATGCCATCACGTCGTTTACAGCCATACCGTAGAACACAAAGCTCCCAGTATCTCCTAAAAAGAGTCTATATTTAACATGACGCAGCTCCTTTAACGACAATTCCTCTTCCCTCTTGTCTTTACAGTATAGTTTCATAAGACGAGTAAAAGGGGAAAACGTTTTTATCAAGCATAGTAATCTGATGCTAGAGGTTGGTAAGAAAACCATGCATGTTGGAAATATGCATGCAGGTGCCTTTTTTTTGTATGAAGAAACTGATAACAAATAATTAAACGTACCAGTAGCTTAGATTCTGTTTTCTGGCGTGCCTGTGTGAATTTGAGTGATTACATTTGTATTAACAGATTTTTTTGCTGTGAGCATCCAAATAATTTTTTAGTCAGAAATAAAGCAAGACAAATTAAACTGAAATAAATCAGTGATAGTAGAGGTCCTAACTTCTTACGAGATTTGGGAGTGTTGTGCTTAACGAAACCTGTAAAACTAAATCTGTGAATCTATGCATGAAATCATTTATTTTCAATTAAGCTGGTCCTAAATGCTCTCTTAGCATTTAAGTACACGCTGCCAGTCTCTTAGTTAACAGCTGCCATGTGAGTGGACGTTTTGTCATTATGTTGCTGTTTGTGCGAGCTGTTGCACAGGTAGCCTGCACAGCCTCCTAAGCAGGCCTGTAAAACAATACAAACAACGTAAATAATGAAGCTTATAATGCAGTCGATCCAAGTCTGCATTGGTTTATTCCAGACCTTTTCAGAACTGCATTTTTATGCTTGTCAACGTTTTTTGTGGTAATTTATTGGATATGCAAGCTACCGTTGCATACATAAAGCATGGCCGTCGTTCCCTCGTCGCTGCTCCTGGCCTCATCTGCTTGTATCATGATTGACCGGCTACTGCAGGACACCTCGCCTCCAGAAGAGATGGTCAAGCACCAGACCAACATCAGCGAACTGAAGCGCTCCTTCCTGGAGACGGGCGACAGCGCGCCGGGCCTGACCGAATGGGAGAAGAGACTGTCCTCGTCCCCTGCGCGCTCACCCAGAGCAGACGAAGCACCAATGATAGTGCCGCTGGAGCCGCAGGATGTAAGCTGCAGTCCTCAGCAGACTGAATGACGGCATGTGTGTGTGAAGCGTGACCTCATCGAGGAGATTGTTGCACAAACAAAGACAACGATCTCAAGAGTGTGTGCGTAATGGATCATAGTGCAGTAAATTCAATAATCATATCGGGGCTAGAGACATATTTTCTACATCAAAGTGAGTCTGGTGCATTGTATATTCCAAATGATTTTAGTGCATAAAGAAGCACCTTAATAGAGTAAATGTATCTATCTCAAAGTAAGTGTGCGAAAAAATGTGTCTCTCTTTGTCGCTCTCGCCTCATGTCTTTACTATATCATCAGCTGATTAACATTTTAATTTGTCTCGGTAATGGATGGTGCAGTCATTAATCAGTTATAAGATTGTTGTGCTCAGTGACATTATGTGCTCGAGTTAGGAGCAGTTTTATCAGTTCCTCCTTTACTCTGAACATAGTCAGATGAGCTCACTAATTAAAGTCTCTGAAGACTAATCACTGACATCAAACGTGTCTGACTGAAATGAAAAAAAGCTGATTCACTGGAAGGCCTTTTGGATGTGGATCCTGTCCGTTTGAACATGTCCTTTCTTTGTCTCGATCTGTGTGTGTGGCCTTTTTATTTATTTATGCATTTGTTTCCTTCTTTAGACTCAAGATGAGCAGCCTGCAGGAGAAGGGACTAAAGAGGAGGTGGAACCTAAAGCCACGGAGGTAAACTCCTTCCACTTTGTTTTCACATGTAAAACCCCTTGTGTCTGTGAGTGTGGTGTTGTTTTCTCCTTTTGTTTCTACCTAGCTCTATACATCTAGACACTGGCACAGTTTGTATTTTGGCTCTTACTTCTTAACATGTACAGAGTCTCCACTTTATTTTCTCTATCTGCCCTTTTTATTATCTCTTTACATTTGAATTAAAGCTTGACATTTCCTTTTGTTGAAAAGAACACTTTTTTTTTTTTTTGTTTTTTTTTTAATCTGTAGCAGATATGAATCAATCAATTATCCAAAAGAGGAAATGAATTTGGTCAGAGGGGGGAACAAAAATAAAGTCCATAAAAGGAACTGTACCAGAGAAATTAAATGTGAATTACTCTTCACTTATATGCATAGTTCTATAAGAGCTAATACAACCATATGTAAGAAACTAGCTTAAAAGCTACATCTAAACGGTGCATTTTTGTCCAAGTATTCATGGCGCTCAGTCTGTCTGTCATTTCTAGCTAAATAGTCTCTTGAGCTTATTCTCTCCGTCTTGGCTTTGTGATGCCCTCTGTCTTTTAACTTGAACGATCCATTTCCAATAAGCCGAGTGTCTCCCCAGGCGGCAGGATATCTGGTCAAATATGTGGTGGATAGTATTGCAACAGATTTGGCCACCTCCTCGGGGCCACACGGGATTAGTCTGTCAACCACGATGGACGACGACGTCTTCATGGACGGGACCCTCAGGGAGGTGGATGAGAAAACCCCCGACTCCCAAGAGGAGGTGTCGGAGAGGGCAGAGATGAAGGTCAGCCCCGGAGCTGTCAGACAGGAAGTGTCCCAGGCCATCAGTGACAAGAAAGGGACGCTCATTATCTTGAAGGAGGCGGAGGATCAAGTAGACACCGAGGGCAAAGAGACAAGTGCTGCGGATGAAGAAGAGGCGCCTGTTGTCCCAGGAGAGGCCGAAGCTGGGGAGAAGGAAATGCTGTCCTCTAAAGAGAGAGAATATATCAAAGAAGACACGTCTGTTGTTTTAGAAGCCAAAACCACAGTAGTCAAGACACAGAGTCCAACGATGGAGATAAAAACTGATGACATGACTCAGATTAAAAGTTCTGGCTCGCCTAAAAAGGCCATGGCATCGTGGATATCTGAGGAGGTGAAGACCGACGCTTCAGAAGTCATCGGTGTGTCGAGAAAGCAAGTGAAAGAGATGAAGACTTTTGATGCCATGCAGCAGAAAGCAGAAATCTTCACCTTCGTTGAAGAGGTCCAAACGGAAAAGTCAAAGTCCAGCCTGACTCAGATTACAGTTTCTGAATCTTCATCTGCATCCTTATCAGTGGTACTGTATGAAAACTAAAAGCAACAATCCGGTTTTGGCTGCCTCCCTCCATATCTCCACCAACTCCCACAAGCCTACCCCATTGCCTTCCCTCCAGCAGCCGGTCTAACAACAGTGTAACCAAACGCTCTGCATGGCTAACGGTCCCTTAACACCCAGAGTTTACTCTCACACTTGCCAAACCGCAGTTTTCTGTTGCAATCAAACCCGCTGCTTCTTTTTTGATACAACTGTTTTGGTTTTGTTTTTGAGTTTGTTGATAGCTACGACAGCTCACCTTGCCTTAGCAGCTGGCTCCCGCAGCTGATAAGGAAAGAAATGGGAGCTCTGGCTAGCTCCTGTTTGTTTTCTACCGTTTTGCTCTGCTGCACCATTCCTTTCTTTCAGCTCTGTTATCAGTTCCCTGAAAGCAGTGACTTCATAGCCCTGGCTCAGTGCCACCGCTGCAGCTTTCCCCACCTCATCCTCCAAAATCCCCCTCTGCCTCCGTAACAAGTCAGGAAAAGAATTGTATGGGTCTACCTGAAAAGAGATTTTCACCCTTCTGAAGTTAGTTTTTCAAAAGGAGATTAGTGGAAATTTGCTGCTGGTGGATTCAGTGATCCAAAAACCGGATTTTTCGTTTTAAGGCTTTAGGTTCAGTTGATTTAATGAGCTACAAAATGGTATTCCATACAATATTTACTTTTTCAACCTTTTATTTTTCTGCCCCGTCTCCCTTTGCTCTTTATCTGGTGTTCACTGTGACTTTTGACTTTCCTCTCTTGTCCTTTCTCTCTTTCTTGTGTCCGTCCATCCCCCTGTCCTATCAGTCTACGCTGGGATGGGTTTCCTCCTCTGAAAAGGTGACCAATCCTCTCTGGTCCTCACAGATTTAAAAAAACAAACAAACAAACAAAAAAAAACCACTTTAATCTTCGTTTAACTAAAACCTTAATTGTCTTACAAAAAAATATGCCTCTTATAGTCTGAAAATGTGTAACCCACATAACCATTTCTCTCTATCAGGTGTGATGTGAAGCCGCCCTCTACTGAGTGGAAATTTTATTTATTTTTTTGTCACGGTGAAGCAAAAACATCATCTAATGGTACAATTTATCATTCACAGGCATCAGCTGAACCGGAGGAGAAGGCGGTTGTTGCCACGGAGACAGAGGCAGCACCAGTGGAGTCGACAGGGCCAACGGTGAATATCCAAACCACAGAGGCTGCAAAGGCCGAGCCAGTGCACCCTGCAGCCGAGCTCACAGTCGGAACGATGTCAGCAGATTATGTAGTTGTGTTACAAGAGGATATTGGTGGCAATACTTTAGAAAATCCACCAGCAACATCTGGTATTCCCGGCAATGCACCATCTTTAGAGCAACTTCAGCCGTGTGCGTCTGTAAAGCTGGTAGCAGAAAAACAGCCAGTAGCAACCCATTCAGGGTCAGATGAGCGCCTGTCTGGCACTAGCACTTCGCCAGGGTCTGCAGTGCTGACCTTAGCAGCAGAAAAAGGAAATGAGGAAGTAATAGATGAGAAGGGAGAGGATGCCGGTGTGAAGGGGGTGGCGTTGATGTCACAACACGAAAATGATTCTTTCATATTGACTGTTGCTCCTGCCTACATCAGAGATTGTAAAAAGGAAGAGAAGCTGCCTTCAACGGAGGAGGAACACAACAAAGGGGAAGCAGCAGAGAGTTGTTTGCAGGCTTCGGAAGAGGATCTAGCCGATTGTAAAAACGCAGGGGAGAGAAAGCACACAGAAGTAGATGGCAAGAGAGTCCAATTCTCCAACGAAGTGCAGTATTTTGTGGAACAAGAGTTCCCCACAGAGTTAGAAAATGGTATTGAGGAGGTGGATGAAGAGATAGATGAGTGTTCAGACATCTTGAAACTTTTGCCCTCTGAAAAAGAGAAATGCTACTATGCACAGATGGACAGCTCAAACAAAGAGGAGGAAGAGACAGATGGGAAGAAGGAAGAGCTGGACCAGGAGTTTGATGAGGAAGAGCAGAATTTGAAGCTGGCCGATGACTGTGATGACGAAAAGGCTTCAGAAGATGATGTGGCATCAGAAGAAGTGACAGAAGAAGAAATGGACAAAGCTGAAGTGCTGAAAAAAGAAGCGATCGAGGAACAAGACCAGAAGTTTAGCCCACATCAAGTGACTCTGACTGAACCCCTTACTTCAGACGCCCTGCTTACCCCCCCGCCTCCAGCCGCGTCTCAGTCGGAGGTAACCCTACATCAGCTGGGCTGGCCTCAGCCCTGGGCCCTGTAACCTCCCCTCCACCCTCCCCTCCTGCCGACCCAATCTGCCACTAATAATCAAGGGCAAAACTCCACAGAAAGCATGGATATGAGTCTAACGTCACGGTTTGTTGCTGAGCAGATCAAGGGGACCTTTTTAATGTGATGTGGCCACAAACTTGATTGAAACCTTGTGATTTGCATTCTGCAGTATCCACTCCATCACTAGACTCTAATGTGTGACTGCATGCTCGTTTTAGAGATGTAAGCCCCTCAATCACAGCCTTTGGCTTAGTTTATTAGCATGCGGCATTTATTTGTGTCAATTGAATTTTATGTACAACTGTGTGGAGCTATTTTAAGAACAAAGGCTGTTAACAGTGAACACCTACAGCAATTTGTTCCCAATACGACAGATAATTGAATTAGAGCACATATATGGTTTTGGTACTGCTGTACTCCCTCTGCGTGCATTTATTTTGTGCCCATTTTTCCTTTTTGTCCATTAGAGTCTTGACTCGGTGGAGGTGGGAGCCAAAGAGGTGCCTGTAGTCCACACAGAGACAAAAACGATCACCTATGAGTCTGCAGAGGTAACAACAATTGACATTACCTCCATTTTACATCCTGCCCCAATTTAAGAGAGATTATCAGCGTTAATTACTTGTATACACACTGTGGATATAGAGCTTTATTGGCATTCTTTCAGACTTTTTTTTTTTTTTGTTTGTTTGTTTAGTCCAGCTGATGAATGTGAGGTTCAATATTTACACATATGTATAGCTGTTTTGCTCTCTCCGCTACCTCCTGAGGGATTTGTCTGGCAAAATCTTCACCAGTTAGTTGACAACTTTTATTTTTCTTCCGTTTCATGCGGAGCACGTGGTACATAATATTATATAAATATCGACCTGGCCATCACCAAATGACGGAAGAAGTTAACGACTAGCTGGTGAACATTTTTGTCGCTTTTAGCATCCAATTAAATAAAGCCATTGTAGTTTTACTTTACTTTTCAAATATAATAATAATAATAATAATAATAAATTGAATTTATATAGCGCTTTTCATAGACTCAAAGTCGCTTAATATATATAAAATGCAATTTCAAAATGGAGGGTTTTGCTTATCTCCAGGTTGACACTAATGGAGACGTAGAACCCGGGGTGTTGCTGAGTGCTCAGACCATCACCTCGGAAACCTCCAGCACCACGACAACCACACACATCACAAAGGTCATGGTTCATCTATTGTCCCTTTTGGTCTCTCAGCACTTGAGGCCTCAAACACGACTGCAGCCTTTGCATGTCTGCTTTAGCATTTCTTTACTGCAGAATTTAAAGCTTGAGTCTGTAGTTTCTGCCGTCCACGTGAGGAATTCTAAGAAATGACAACAAAACTGTCGGCGCGTCCACGTGATACAAGTCCCCTCCCAGGATTTACTTAGACTGAAAAGAAAAGGGTACTTTTAAATGAATAAAAAGAACATATAGTGTGATAAAACTTAAAAACTTCGCTTTAAGAGGATATTTGTTGCCATATCTTTTTGTGTTTGCATTGATTTTAAAGTCCTCTCTCTGTTCTCAGACGGTCAAAGGAGGAATATCAGAGACGAGAATTGAGAAAAGGATTGTCATCACAGGAGATACAGACATCGACCATGATCAGGTCTCTGAGTTTCCATACCGTTTCTCATTTATTCTCCACTATCCTCAGTAGTTTTCTTTTGTCTGTAAAGTCAATGAATGGATTTGAGCAATGAACTTGTAAAAAGTAAAATGCTAGTGACCTCTCAGGACCTTATCTTCTACTTTGCGAGCATAGTACAGCAAAATTAAAAAAATATATATATATTAACTCATGATGTGACATTAACAAATACTGGAAGTATGACAAATGTAACTAAACTTGGCTTCCCTGTTGGCATATTGACTCACAATCAAACATCCCCACTCCCTCCCCGCCTTCCCCGTTTTCTGTCTCCCCCTGGTGTTCCCTCCTGGCACTGCACTCCTGTATATAGGCTCTGGCTCAGGCCATAAAGGAGGCTAAAGAACAGCATCCTGACATGTCAGTGACCAAAGTAGTGGTACATAAAGAGACAGAGATCACGCCAGAGGATGGGGAGGACTGACCCAGGTAAGACAACAAGGTCCCAGTCCTGGTCCCAGCCCTGTCCGTTTTAGTCTAGTTAACTGGTCTCCATTTTTGGGCATGCTGCTTTTCCCATCAGCACTTCTTCTCACCGGTACAGACAGCCCTGCTTCTGTAGCACTTACAGCTAATGCATCATGCTGTTGTCATTTCAGCTCCACTCCCCCTGCAGGGAAAAGGTCAGCAGATGTGCGTGTGTGTGCACACAGACCGGATATTATAGTCTCAACTCGTAATGACAAGGCTTAAAAACCTTCACTGTAACGCTCCTGGCAGTCTCATGTGATCTCTTGTAATTCGACTGCAACAGTCCTCCACCAACCCCCTGCTGGACAGAAACACAATTCCTTTTTTTTTTTTTTTTTTTTTTATGAGTACTGAACGCGTAACGCAGACCTCCTTGTATAGACAATTGGGTTTTAATTTTTAAACCTATCAATAAAAAATCTAAAAGCAAATTAACGAAAACATGAAAACTGCTTCCTAAATAAGAAAATGTGGAAAACATTTTTTTTTTTTTTTTTTAGTACAGAAAAACAAGTTAGGCTGTTACCTGCATGTCGTGCACTATTCTGTAAAAACATTGAGTATACGTTGTTTTGTCTAAATTGTGCCGCTTCACAAAGGGGCAGTGATAAGTGATTAAATACCGGCTGAACCGGCTTCTGCTTCTCAAAGCACTCCGTCTGTATCTGCAAACAAACCCGTATCGCCTGAAATCTGATCGGAGGTGAACACAGACGTGCTTTAGTCTATTTTCAACTCTGTTCTTACAAGACCAATCCAATGCGTTAACCCTCCTTATATTTCCAAATATTACCTATTAGTTACAAAACCTATGAGCATAAAAGGAATTTTAATGCAGTACAACATTCATTTATGTTGGTTTGCATAAAAACAATGATCAAGTGTACACATGTACAGTAGAATATATGTATATATAATATTCTGCAAATAAAAGGTCAATAAATTAAGTTTACATTGGCTGTTATCCAACAATGTTAGTATAAGTATCATTTACTCGTTAATGCATCAAAAAAAGAAGAATAGTTTTGCACTTTACGGCAGCCTATCTACGCAGTCTTTATAGGGAGAGATGTTCACGCATGATGTGAATCCCTGACATCTTGAAACCGTGTCTGTAGGACACTAGTGTTTAAAACAATACGTGGCACACTGCTCCTTTCAGTTGCAATCTTCCTTTCTGTGTGGGGGGGTTGAATAAATAGGTCATCAGTACTTGTGGCAGTGTTTCTGCAAACTTCATAAATGCAGCCATTTGTGTTCCAACTTGTCCGCTGGCAGTATTGTGAGGATTATTTCAGGTGTGGAGCTGCGTGAGGGAACCTCTCATTCTATTGCACCCACAGCATGCCGTAATAATGTCTCCAACTTCTCTCTCAAGCATTTAGAATCTGGAATTGTCCAGTTCATTCTAATTCACATTTTGGCTCTGAAGCTTGTTATTCCGCTAGCTTTTAACTGTATCCATCCCAAGGCGTGCATGTCTACTGGCGTGACTCACCAGATGGGAATGCTTGGCTTTGTTTCTGCTGCCTTGCCCTCAGCCGTGTGTGTGTGTGTGTGTGTGTGTGTGTGTGTGTGTGTGTGTGTGTGTGTGTGTGTGTGTGTGTGTGTGTGTGTGTGTGTGTGTGTGTGTGTGTGTGTGTGTGTGTGTGTGTGTGTGTGTGTGTGTGTGTGTGTGTGTGTGTGTGTGTGTGTGTGTGTGTGTGTGTGTGTGTGTGTGTGTGTGTGTGTGTGTGTGTCATTAACATGTTACTAAATGTTTTTTCTCTGGTCTTTTGGATGCTTGTCTCTTACCACTGTAGATACACACAGAGTGTTGGGACTAAACGGTGTCAGAAATATTTGGAGTAGCATTGTACACAGTTAAAATTGAACAAGGTCTTACTTTGAAAACACACACACACACTGAGCTCCAGTTCAAATCCTTCAAAATTAAAACTCATCACCAGCTCACCACTTTTTTTTTTTTTTTTTACCAGTCACCGGTCATCTGGCCTTCATCAGGCTGGTGGTTTCCTCATACTGTTACTAATAATCAGTATAAATACCATGTGACTTTTAGTCTGAAATATAAATGACCATTAATAAACAACATATCATATCACAATCATCTTTTCAGAATATTATATATATATATATATATATATATATATATATATATCTTTCATTTTAGCTCATGAATGGGTAAAAATGTTAAATATCAGGTGAAGGTCGGGGTGTTGTAATCAGTAGTTTTTATTGTTTTTTAACAGGAAGAAAAGACACGAAAAATATCCATTAACACAAGGCTATAGGCAAACCGAGACAAGATACCCAGATTGGACAATGATAGAAAATTATATTGATCAAAAAATCTGACATACAGAAGAAGAAAATGAACAGTAGACAATAACTAAGTAATTAAAAAGACATGCATTACTAATACATACATACATAACTATCTATACTTTGGCAGATGTGTAGATAGTTAAGTGTCACATATCACTTTTCAATGTAATGAGGAATGGAGCCGAAATGTTGTACAGTTGTGTTAGGGACCTTTGATAAAGGAAATGTAATTCCCCCACTCAGCACTGTATTTCTCCACCTGTTTGGTCAGTCTGAAGGAAGGCCCTAAATATCAGTTGTTGTTTTTTTTTAGTATAAGGCAACACATTTATTTTTTCAGTCACATCATTCAGTATATTATAATTCTTTGTATGAATTAGCATTTATGAATAACTAACTAATCTCAAAGTGCATCGGTTTCAACTTAACACATCCATCCCATGAACTAAATAGCTCATGGTTCTCAAACAAATCCTGTAATTTTGCTTAAAGTGCTGCTTTAGAAATCCAGAATGCCTCTTGTCTCAAGGAGCAATATCTATAAACCCCCCCCCCCCCCCCCCACCTCCCACCCACCCATGATGAAGACCAGATAGAAGATTGCTTTTTGTTTTTAAAAAGCATGGGGGGATAGTTGCAGATAAGAGTGATGGTTTTCTGCGTTTGTTCCTCAGCTGTGACACCACCAGCCTCAGTGACACATTGCTTGTGGTCACACTCAAAATGGCAAGTAAAAAAGTTGAGCCATTGGAGCTTTGTTTGCTAGTTATAGCCAGAAAGTACCCAAGAAGCCTGTGTGTATCTATGTTGGGTGGGCATTTTTCTAACTCTGTGCATCGGTGCATCTATTTCTTGGTGGTAACTGCCATAACCTTTTATCAGGCTCATTTTCGGTCTTTGGCAGGGTGCACAGTGGCGCTTAAGGTTCATATGTGATTGAATATGCAGGATGTACTAACTGCCGTTTCCTCTGTTCTTCCAGGAGTAACACTGAGGGCTGTTTTCTGTTCAACCACCTAGAATCCAACATCCAGAACACTACATATTACTCCGGGACTCTCAGAAGTTTAGAAAGGCTCCTACTCTCCAAATGCTGCAGCTAGTCGCAACCATTACCTGCAAAATAAATAAATGCATCTTGCATGAGAAGGACGCAATGTTGCATTATCAAACAAATGGCAAGATTATACTGATAACTGTACGATTTTAAAAATGGTTCTCCATCCACCTGCACGCCGAATCCCTGTGTGCAGCAAGCAAACAGTTTGCTTTCACTGCCTTATGACTTTGATGCATTTTTATGATTATTGAAAATAATTATTGTAGCAACGTTTTATTTATGAAACAAAGCCATCACTCCAGAAACTTAAATCGCTGTAGGCTGTATATGTTTAGGAAGCATACACTATTTAACCTTGCTGTAGAAGTGCCAACCTCATTTGCAGCATTGCCTCACTCACTCCAACAAGCCGATGAATTTCCGTCAGGTCTGCCACTACAGAAATCACTACAGCGCAGTTCTGTACAAATCAAAGCTTTCCTAGGATAATAGAAATGTATCTTTCACAGCTGATTTTTGTCACGTCCACTCGAATTGCATTTCCCTTTTTTATGATCATTTCAGTATTTTATCGTTTCCTCATTTTATTGATTCCACCAAGAAGGTCTGTTTTGTAAACGCCTAGGAATCAAGATCTCTGTGCAAGAAATAGATTTTTATGTGCCTGTGCAGGCTTTGAATGTTCCCCAGGGTAGATGGTCGGCTGCAGCACAAGTCCCAGGTTTGTGCGACTGTGATGCAAAGGGCTCAGACTGCCGAGCTCTGCCCAATTTAGCCAAGAGAGATCTGTCAAAACACCCCACCTTCCCACCCAAGACATGTCAACTGTATACCTCCCTCATCTGTTCAACTGTATCTGAATAACCGAGTATTGTCCGTGTACAGCCGTTTTCCTCAAACTGGTGAAATAAAAGTGGCAAATGCATTTGTTTTTATTTGCTGTTTTCTTCTCAAATGAATAAAATGTTGACCACAGTACTGGAACTTGTCACCGTTAGACCCATTGATTGAGAATTGATATCTTTTAACACTGAGATGTTGAGTCGGTGTAAAAACCTTCTGAGTGATAATTCAGATAAGGGTTTAAACTATGGTTGTGCTCAATTAAATGAGACACTAGTGATCCCATGAGATCATATCCCAATAACATCCCAATGATGTATCCAGCTATGTGATACCGAGCCCTTTAATAATTAGAATTAAAATGTTAAATTTGCCTAATTTATAAATTGGGAGGTTACCATGTCGTTTTTTTTCTAAATTTTTTTTCTCATTTGTCATAGCCTACTTAGTTAAAATATATCTGTTCAGGGTTTCGCAACCTGAGCTATGAGAGCCAAAATAGATTTCATAACCTCAGGTACTGAAATAACCTGATGGAGAACGTGGGATTATTAAAATAATGTTTCAATCTTAAACATTGGTTTGAAAAATAAATAGGCCTATATTAATGGAAGGGGGTTGGATTTGTAAGTTTCAGTCGATCGTTCATTGTTCATTAAACCAAATGCTCGACAAACACTCAATTGTCCTGTTTAAAGAAGCGCCCTCGGGGTAATTAAGACAGGGTTTTTATTACAGCTATAGGTAATTATGTTGAACTCACACGAGCGTTTAAAGCTCCGCACGCTGTGTGTACGTGTGTACGTGCGCGTGAGCCAGAGAGAAACAAAAGGTAAGAGCTCTTACTCGGCCTCTGTTGCTGGGTGCGAGGGCGACACAAAAAGGAGGGCCAGTTGATCTTTTTCGATTTGCAGTTCTACAATATGTCTTAAACCCTTTTTATTTAGGCTACTCAGCAGTCTAAATGGAGTCCAACTGTATTGATCTGATAAATTCAAAGAACATTTTCCTTTGCTTTAATCATATGTTTTACAATAATTGTCTTATTTTATTTTGTAGATGGACCTTTGAACATTTTATAACAGTTATACAGATGCATGATGATGCTATTTAGAAAGCTATTTAAAAATAAAAAAGGACAGATGGACAAGTGACATTTGCAATTAGATGTCCCTTAAGAGGCCTAACTGTAACAGCCTATTTATAGGCCTACATGTCAATGACAGAACAAGCTCATAATTAAATCATTCAAAATAGGCTAGATCATAAAAATGCAGAAGTCCAGTTTGTAGGCTACATCAGTGTATGAGTATACGGCAAAAAGTTCAAGGGTCAAACGTGTTCGTGTTGCCAGACCACTGTCAATCAAATCTTATCGTACCACAACCCACATTAGCTGAGTTTTTAAATTTTAACAGTAAATAGTGCAATTTTTCTGTTTAAAAAATGAAGAGCTGAACAGTTTTGTGCAGGAGTGGGTCCTGTAAATCAGATTGCATATCAGTTTTTTGTTTAGGCTACAGAGAGACACTGACAAAGCTGTTTAATTGTTTAATCAAAACATTGAGGGAGATATTCAGTGCTCGGACAGAGCCGCGCGGAGTGAGTCATCTTCTCGAACATAGGCGATCTTTGTGGAGTACCCGCTCCGGAGCTGTAGGTGGCGGCAGATCAACGCGCCGTTTCCTGTGAGACCAACAGTAACAACAAGAGGAGGAAGAGGAAAAACGACAGCTCTGGATCGTCGTCGACTGCCTTGCGTGACAACACAGGGATCGCGTTCAGGGCTTCGGGTATTAAGATTTCTTATTTTCTCTTTGTTGCTTCGGACGGCACAGGAAAACACACGTCGGTTTTTTCCCGCCGTGTGTTCGCCTGTTCGTTGCCGTGTTCCCCGCTGTATGGGAACTGCTTTAAAGACACCAGAAACATGTCAATGGAGGCTTGCTGACCAAAATGGCTGGGCGCAGTGAAATGTGAAATAGTCAGGTTATCCTATCTGCACGCAACGCGATTGTCACGCGAACAAATCGACTAAATTGCATTACTTAAGTTAAGAAAGTGTATTTGTTTTTTAGTTTGTTAGCGTGTATGTATAATTGTATTAGCGTTACTGCGGCTTTTATTGCTGTCGGGCCTGTCGTGTGTGGGTTTTTTTTTTTTTTTTTTTTTTTTTTTCGAAATTATGCATGGTTGATTTTAGCTACTTTTGTTAACTCCTGCATTTTTGGCGGTCATCTGTAAACAAATGGAAGTTATTCTTATAATTGCGCGTGCATGTTTGTTCCTATATGCAACCTGTATGTATTATCATAAGAAGCATGCAAATAGAGCGCCACCCCTCAGCTTTGCAGGTTATACATGCCCGATTTATTGTGCAAAGCAAAACCTATCTGACTTTTTCCTGTTTTTCCTCTTCAGGTTGCTCTAAATTGACGTGCAACATGTCTGATTTACTGAGATATATCGACTATGACCACAAAGCCACCTTTCTAAAGATGCTCAACCAGCAGAGGATGGAAGGTGAGCACTGTGATGTGGTGGTGGTGGTGGAAAACATAGAGTTCAGGGCTCACCGCTGTGTCCTGGCAGCCTGCAGCAACTACTTCAAAAAGCTTTTCAAGAAACAGAGCGACGAGGACAACTCCATCGTGGAGTTGGACTTCATCCGCTCTGATATCTTTGAAGAGGTGCTGAATTACATGTACACAGCCAGGCTCGCTGTGAGGAAGAAGGACATCAATATGATGATGTCATCCGGCCAGATCCTGGGGATCAACTTCCTGGACAACCTGTGCACCCAGAAACGTGAGCTGACCAACATGAAGACCCGGGAGAACCAGGCTCCTGGGGACCACGGGATGCGAGCTCAGGACGCCATCCTGAAGGAGTTGGCCATGGAGGAAGTGAGGAAGAACAGCTTCTATGATCAGGGGATGGATGGCATGGGCCCCGGGGGCTCACACGTGTCTCAGCCGCACAACTACAACACCAACATGAGCAAAGATCCTCACAGCCACGGCTGGGGCTCCTCTTCCTCCAGCGACATGAAGCTGGAGTACCTGCTGTACGGCCACCGCGACCACGGCTCCTGCCAGAGCTCAGGTGCCAAGCCCATGGACCACAACGCCAAAAAGGAGCGGCTGCTTACCGCCAACCGGCCCTACGCCTGTGAGCACTGCCCCAAAGCCTTCACCACTGCCGCCCACCTCAAGGAGCACCTGAAAATCCACTCCGGCTTCAAGCCTCACCGTTGCGTCGTGTGTGGCAAGGCCTTCATCAGGGGCCCCGACCTGAAGAGGCACGAGAGGGTCCACAGCAACGAGCGGCCCTTCGGCTGCCAAATCTGCGAAAAGGCTTTCAAGCACAAGTCTCACCTGAAAGACCACGAACGGCAGCACCGGGGCGAGCGGCCATTCAACTGCGGCTCGTGCGAAAAAGCCTTCATCAAAGCGTCGGATCTGAAGCGCCACTGGAACACCATGCACAGTGGCAACCCCCGCAGACAGATGACCCTGTCTCCCGCGGCCTCCCAGCACGGCCAGGCAGAGGCCACCGACCAGAGAGACTGGAAAATGGAGACCGGGCCACATTCGCATAACTCTGGGGACTGTTGAACCTGCAAACGCACCAAAACACACTCGTACTGACATACAGATGCACATACATCCACAGCAGTTGTCACTTAAAAACATGTATACACACTGACACAACACAACCCTGTGACAGGCTGGCGGCCTGACATCACACGGACAATGATCGGAGTGAGTAACGAGATCACAGCATGTTCATAAGACTGTGGGGCTGTATTATTATTATTATTATTATTCTAAAGAGTTATGTCAAAACGATGTTTTCTTTCCACCTGTAAAATCATGTAAATGTTTAGTTCACTCTACATATATTTTTCACAAAAAAGCATCGTTGCTATCTAGACTGAGGGTTCTCATTACATTATTCTCTTTTACTTTTATGGGATATGTAACATTTAAATGTTTGTTTAACCTTTACTGAATTTTATGGAGATAAAAGAGAGAAACAGAATGAGGAGGCGGGGGGGGGGGGAGATTTTTCTGCATAACATTTGTTGCATTGAGTATATTCATGTGGATGTTTTTAATGGATGTGTTTAGTTGTATTGATTGATATTACACTGTAATAAGTAAGATTCACCATTTTGCATTTGATGCAGATGATACCAAAGTCTTGGGCATTTGACGGATAGTCTTTAAAGGCTGTCCTGCCCAAGCAACCGGCCAACTAGATTTACTGTTATACAGTATAACTGTCATCCAGCTATCAACTGTTAATGATAGATGTCTGTATATACTGTAGCTTAGTTTGTTGCACAATTAGAGTACACAATAATGAATTATGCACATATAACATTGTCCTACTCCTACACTTTGACAATAAACACCATTTGCTGTGTTTTATTGTCTTTGCAAAGTTTGGTTTTTGTTGTTGAGAGCTCAGTGAGCAGGATTTGTATCCTGGAGACTCGCTTATTATCAGTGGAAGTATCTGTGCCACACCCAGAACAACCTGAAAGCACCTGAAAACATGGTTTCAGATCCTACAATTTCCTCTATGTTGAAAATGTGGAATGATACAAGCAACAGCCAAAGTTTATTAAAAAAACAGGTGTGTTCTGTGGAGATTACATGTCTTCTGCAGTTGCCACATTGGTTAAAGTGGTCAAATGTTGAGGTAGTTGGTTTATGTTTGTAGTGAAAAGGTTTTTGGACCTTAATTTCACACCTTTTAAGCTCAAAATTATCTACAGTACCTGTGATGCGTGTGCCCAGTTGGATAAGACCATAACTAAACTGTCAAGTTTCTTGATTTTAAATGATTTAAAAATTAAATTCTAACTACTCCATAATGATTTGTTAACAGTCAAACTAGGACACAGGACGCTACAGATGTGCGTAGCAACACAATGTTGGTAAAAACTGACTATTTGACTCAATTGCAAGCGTTGCTGTTTATAAAGCTGGGTTGTTCGGTTCTTTTTTAGTCTACAAAATGACATTACAACAAAAATGCACCTGAGACAGCAATATATTAAACAGGGCTGCAGCTAATGATTATTTTTATTATTGATTCATCTTCCGATTACTAAGTTAATTAATCGTTTGGTTTAGGAAATGTCAGGAAAATGTCCATGCCAGTTTTCCAGACCCCAAGGTGACATCTTCAAATGTTTTTGTTTTGTCTAACAAATGTGGAAAACCCCAAAAATGTTCAGTTTACAGTGTAAAATGACCTGCTCGACTTCTGATGCAGCTCTAAAATTAACCAATCCGATAGAATTAAAGCTAAAACGATAAGTTGACTGAGCACAAAAATTGTACTGATTTGTTGCTTTACTTTGTTTAATGTTATAGTTCACTGAATATACAGTATTAACAAGCAAATTTAAGAGTTTTAATAGAATATGTGATGGCCTTTTTTTTTGTTGCATTTTCCAACATTGAATAAAGATCAAATGATTAATAGAGAAAGTTATCAGTAATTGACAATGAAAGTGATAGTTCCAGCTCTGCCTAGAATAATACATCTTTAGCTTTAATGTTCTTTCATCCAGAGATGTAGCAGTGCCTCAAGCACACAGACAGGTTTGGTTTGTTTAATAGGCCGGCATATGCAAACAGTCACATCTGCTTGCCCCCCCACCCTCCCCCCTTTTCTCTCCTCCTTAACAAACCCGGAAGCCCACTGCACCATTGGGTTAGTTCAGCTCTGTTTTAGCTCCTTAGTTTAGCTCCAACATGAAACTTACCTTTCGGTGACCCAAGTGTTTTATGAGGGGAAAAACACTTTGCACACAACATAGAGCCAGAAAACACACGCCCAACATGGCTGTGTTTCTCCGTCAAGAAAAAAAAAACTTCTCAACAGCTCTCCCATACACTGCATGCAACACTAGATGGTGCCCTGTTCATAGTGATTGACCTGTTGCTGCCCAATTTGACCTGCTCGTGTCGACCGACCAGGACTCAAAGAATACTGAAGGCACAGTAGAATCAAAGTTACTGGGGTTTATTAAAGGAAGCCAACCTCATTTAAAAAAAGCACATCTGGTGGCTTTGTGAAATGTATGCGCTCTCACACCTCAGTGTTTTCCATATATTTACATCCATCTGACTGTAGTGGTTGGAGTGGGGCCAATGCAGCATCAGGGCTTTACACTCTCCACTCTGTTTGCATTGACAGTCAGACGTAGCTACTCTGTACCTATTTATGACAGTTTGACCACACAGTCTGGAGGGAGAAGAATGTCCGCAGAAGTGGCTCTGTTTGCAGAATGTATCTTAAGATTGATCTATTCTTAACTGTCAACAGAGGAGGGGTTTGATCGCCTGTAATTTGGAGTTGAAACCGTTTTGTGGAAAACTGACGTCAGTGTCTAATGGAAAAGGCGGGCCTTTGCCTCGCTGATGTCAGTAGATGCCCAAGATCTGTTTTTTGCATTCCCTGGCCCTGCTGTGTGTGTGTATGTGTGTGCGTGCGTGCCGTTCTGTATCATTGTTGGACTTATCGGGGCTGGGTGTGTGTGCCTTTGTGTCGTGACTGATTGTGTGTGTGTGTATTTGTAGAGAGGTTTGAAATAATGTGTGCATGAATTATATTGGTGAGTGCGTGCCAAGGGATTTGAGTGATGAAGGCTGTGCGTTTGTATGTGTCTGCTGAAGCATGTGCCTAAATGTGTGTGTGTGTGTGTGTGTGTCGGGGGTGAGAGTCAATTTATGCATGTGTATGTGCATGCATCTGGGAGTGTTTATATGTTTGTTTGCGCTATATGCATCTATAATGAGTTCTGTGCGTGCGCATGCACATCCGTGAGTAAGTGATAGGCAGCAAATGACTGTGCATCCATGCATGTGCTTCTCTGCGTGTACTCATCCGTGCCTGTGCGTGAGGATTGTGCATTAGTATGTAGGAGGGTGTGTGTGTGTCAGTCTGTATTTGTTTTTTATGTATGCATGAGCTTGCATGTTGGAGCATGCAAATGCACACAGCATCACTATTTAGGGAATTTACGTGTCAGCAGGCTGAATACTATAATGCAGGTAGTCACACGAATGAATTTCTGTATTTGTGTGTGTGTGTGTGTGGGGTATGCATTAGTATTGTGGGGGTAGTATCCAGATTCACGTCTGCATAACTTTATGTGGCTTTCTATGTGTGTTTATTCTCTCTTCAGCTTCAGTTTATGTGTGTGTGGGCGCGAGCGCATGTGTACGTGACTGTGTGTGTTTGCATATATGTGTATATGTGTACAGTGAACACCCGGTTTCCATTACCCTGGCCGGCGTGGTTCCCTCAGCCAGACCACAAACCTCCTGTCTCCACTCTGGCTCCACCCAGCGCTGCCACAGGCTTCCCAGAAAAGAACAGCGTCTAATTAAAAAACTTTAATTACATTCATCTCATCTCTCTCACACACACACATACACACACACACACACACACACACACACTCGGGGAGAATAAAACAACTGTATACAAACAATCCCATGTGATAAATGAGTATGAAAGGCAAAGCCAGCAGTTTTCCCCCCAAGTGGAATGGCTTTTAATCCGAGTTGCTGACATTCATGAGCCATATAGTCTCCTGTGATGTTGTCCTCCACTTGAGCACCATCTGGGATTTCTTCAGTTTAAAGGACTTCATGGTGTCTTTCTGTCCTCCAATGTCTTTTCATGGGACATTGTATATCCTTGAAGTGATCTCCAAGGCATCTTAAACCTAAAAAAGAAAAACAAAGAATTAATCATCTTACGACTGTGTATCTCCAGTTACTGTACTAACACACGCTCAGGCTATTAAACTGATTTATAGGGCAGCACTTAGAGTATGACACAACTGTAAAATAACACCCGATTAACGGCTCATCTTCAGAGCGAATGTCACATTAATGCACAGAGGATCTGTGAGGAATGTCTCCCGGGGGGGTGTGGGCGGTTCACTCATCACCTTGAACACAGGCGCTCCTATCTGACCAGCTTCCTACTTTCCCATCAGACCGCATCGAAGCAGGTTTATTACCTGTGCCCCGGTGGGTCCACAGACAAGGTACGTCTTTGTTGATCGGCATGGCGTTGACCTGCAGAGTCAGGCTGGTGGAGGTGGGTTATCAGGCCATCTCTGCAGGACTAAGAGAGAGGCCAGCCCGATCGCCGCAATCTGCCTGCAGGAGTCATTGTTCAGGGCCGGACCAGATGTTCCAGCTGAGAGATTACCATCGCATCATTCCTCAGTGGGGAGTCCAGGCCTCCTCAGCCTCTACTACGTCACTGTCTCCCCCCTCTCTCCTCTTTTGTGTCTCTACTCTCTCCTCCCTTTTCTTCTCCTACCTTCTCCTCTTTTCCCCTTTCCATCTTCCCTTTCTCTCCTCTCTCCTCGTTTTCTCCTTCCCTCCATTCCTCCCTCTGTCCTCTTCTTTTCTTCCTTCTCTCCTCTGCTGCCTTTCCTTTCCCTTGCTTTCATTTACTCTCCTTTCTTATCCTCTCATCTCCTTTATCTCCGCTCCCTTACCATCCCTCTCTTATCTTTTCCTCTCCCTTCTCATTATCTCCACTCGGTTCCCCTTTTCCTTTCCTCTCCCTTCCTCCTTTCCTTCCTTTTTCTCTTTTCCCCTCACCTCCTCCCCAGCCTCCTTCCATCTCTCCTTCTCTCCCCTCTTCATTTTTTTTTATCTCTTCCCCTCCTCTCTGCCCTTTCTTCTCCTCACCACCCAGCACAGATAACAAACTGAGTGCTGTCTTTGGTCAAATACAGTCCATGCTGTTCTCCTCCCTCCCCTTCTTCCTCCTGCCCTCCTCTGCTCTTATCAGTCTCAGTCATGGAGGTCTCACTCTAATAAAATTCCCTCAGTGATCACACTGACGGAATTAAAGGCAACGTTTGCTTGGAGACAACATCTGGGGAGTAGCTAGCTGAGGGCATGAGAAGGAATGGCAGCTGTAAACTGCCACAACCATTTAGCAGATTACAATACATTTAAATTAAAAATACCTTGAAGACTTGAAATACTGTTATAAAGTGTGATAAATCTTGCGGAGGACTATTGATTTTTAGCAATTAGCTGGTGTTTGACAGTTGACACATAGTACACATGAGTGATTCTAGCAGATTTTAAACCTGGTAGTGTACAGCGGGTGATATGTTTGTGATGATAACTTTTATTCATAGAAATTTATCGAAATCTCATTTCATGGCTTTACCATAATATTTAACACAAATCGCGTATTAGATTTTGGGGTCGACCATGGATTACATATGAAACAGTTTGGACAGGTATTTGTTAATATACAGCAGATCTTGACTGATGTAATTGGATTGTCTTTTCAGACTGTAGATTCCTGTCTTAAAATAATGTTGCAAGCATATTATATCAAGAATAATGTCAGTTCACATTCACTTCAGTTTAAACAGGAATTTTGATTCCCTTCATAATGAAATTAAAATATATTAAAGCTATTTAAATCTATTCTAAAAGGAATACAGGTTTTTGGACTTTGGATTTGAATTTAAATCAAAATTATTCCGATCCACATGTTTAACTTCACAATTACATTTATCATATGTCCTATTTCATCTTTGAATAGACCTTTTAGCAGGTGGCACACATCTTAGAAATAAAGATACTATACAATTATTTCTCTCATTTTGAGGGTTTTATTTTTCCGAAGAAGCTAAAGCTGTCAAAAGTATAGTAAAGTAAACTTAAAGAGAATCCATGATGAATCCCCAGTGGAGCATTTAACACGGCATATATAAAAACCCAGTGAGTTTAACCAGTGATATGACATTATCACTGTAGTCAGTTGTGAAAGAGTATTGTGCTTTGCATAGACAGCCTTGATTTACTTGCATGCCATAAAAAATGATACAAATTGTATTTTACTGAAAAGCTTCTTAGAAGAGTCAGATACATTTCCAAATGTAATCGTCTCCAGACATAACTCGGGCTAAGAGAACAGCCCACTTTCTTGTCTTCGCCCACCTCCCAGATGCTGATTCCACCATCACAAATTACGCTGTGTTTTTTCCTCGAGGGGAAGAGGGCAGCAGAAGTTAACCTCTACTTGTGATTCAGATGTGTCTCTTGCCGCTTTGGCAGGGTATGTCAACCCGCACAGCCTCGACAATATTATCATAAAAGCCTGTCAAAGCAGAGATGGAGGTGAAGCCAACATCTCATTCAGTTGAATGTGAGGTGAATCTGTGGTTGAGGAGCGGTGAACAATAGCTGTGTTGAAACTGCTGAGTTGGCCTGAAGTCCAGAGCCTTGCTGTCCTTTTTCCTCAGCAGGTGTTCAAATATCAATTATCAGTGGTTGTTTCTTCAGTCTATGTCTCCAGGAGTGCTTTTTTATTTTGGTGTTTAATCTAAGGACTTCCCCGCTGAGGAAAAATAAATGATAAAAGGTATTGCTTTGATTTCTGTCCGCTTGGCCTTTCTCTGTCTTGTCTGAGCGTGGAGGGGAACTTTTATGTCAGCCAGCCGTGTTGGGGTCTGGCTTTGGTGAGAGGGACCCCTGTTTTCGTCTGCCAGACACTCAGGACCCTCACTGGGCAACACACAAGGTTAGAGGGAGTCCCTGAAAATATTGATCTATCACTAGAGACACGTTTCTGTGGAATTTGATGTAAAAAGTTGTGTCAAATGCGTATGTCTCCGATTTTTAAAGAGAATTGAATAGAAAATAAAAAACTAACTTCATAAGTATTACTTCTTTATCTGCAGTTTTATTCACTTTCTGTTAGTAGCAGCTCCTTCCCTATTCTACCTTTATACAACCAGGATATGTTTGTGTCTTAAGGCCCCATATTGTAAAAAACAATATGGGGCCAGTTGTGATGTCATTGCTATACTATATATAAGTAGGAAGTGCCAATACAGTGCAGCTACAGTCATTCCCTGTGACTTGGAATGGACAGATACAGAAAACCTGAAAACACTGACCATTCAGAGTAGACTGATCTCTTTAAGGATGGGGGCTTTAAGAGAGAGGTGCTAAAATAGAGCGTTTAAAGGTGTCCTGCCACACATATTTCATTACTTTGTGGTAATGTCTGAAGTTGTACCATGGACTCTGTAACATTTTTTTGTGGAAAAAAATGCCTTGGTTACCTTGTTTCAAGCCATTCTAGCGTGATATAGAAAACCTACAGGACGACTGCTCAATTTCTGCCAGTTCTCATTAATATTTAACAAGCTAAGCTGTTTGAATCTGATTGGTTAACAGCTAGCCAATGAGAGCCTGGCTGTCAGAATCTTTTACCCAGCCCAACTGGGCGAGCTAATGAATAGTAATGAGTTCAGGCAATATGATGTCAGACTGACATCGGCTGCTTTTGTAATTGGCCTGATTTCTCTGCTTATTTCTTTTCAGTGGCTATAACTGACAAAGGAGGTAGCAGTTCATTTTCACATTCACAACATAACACAAACACATAAGGACCTAACATATTTCAAAAAATGCAAGTAAAAACGGTTTTGTATAGCAGGGCACCTTTAAGATAGAGGGTAAATACATGTTTACATGAATTAACAACGTTAATAATAATAAAACGCTATTGAAGGGTGGGTGTTGGCGTAGCCATAGTGGGATTTGTGATCGCTTTCCGGAAGATGTTGTAGCAGAATCAGAATCTTTTTTTTCATTGGTTGTTGCGTTAAATCTTACACAGATACAATAGTGCTATTTTCTGATTGGCTATTGTGTAGCTATTGGCTGATAAGTGGCAGGCTCGACTAAGAACTCCAGGGGAGACGCGCTTGGTTCCTGCCGGTTCCATATTGAGAGCGGCGCGGCCAGAGAAATTTTGGCCGCTGCGGCATATTAAATATATTATAAATAGTTTTTCCGCGTGACAAATACAATGTGTGGCAGGAGTGCGTGACAAAAGACCGAAATGAATGACTGTCACGCTCAATGCATGACACTTGAGAGCCCTGGCATTAGCAAGCAGTTGCATACATCTAGCAAACATGCAGCAATAATCAGCATTCACTTGGGAGCTGTGTTTCTGTCCACCCAATGAATGTAAGTCCAATATGCACTCTTCTTTTAGCTTAGCTTTTTGCTTTCTACCAACTCCTTAGGAAAATATGTCTATTTAGCTGCTAAATGCTCCACTATGTTCACTAGCTTGTTGCTAACTGTTTGGTGCTGGCCAGGAAGCATACAGCTAAAAGAGGTTAAAAAGCTTTGTAGAGCTTGTTCCATAGATACAAACCAAGAGATTAAAAAACATTTGAATTTATAAAAAACTGCCATACTTTTATGCCCTGTCAACATCAAATGCATTTAATCTTCACAGGAAATAAAGCCTCTGTTTGACAAGTGATTGCTGGGTGGTAAATGTGGTAAAAAAAAAACGCAGCAGCAATGAGCTTAGCGCCACAGATGTCACCAAAATCAAAGCATCACAAATTCGGAGATTACTACTTTAAACTTCACCCTCAATAAGTCTTCTTTCATCCTGTAACACATGACTCAAATTAGTCCAGAGCCAACGTTATCAGCAGCTGTAACCTCCTCCGGCTGCTCTCATCCACACAGAGCTGCTCCATGAACAGTGGAGGCCCCATCACATGTGGTCAGCAGCAACCAAAGGTTTTGAACTCACTATCTGGCAACAACCACCCGACATCATGTAATGTGAATTGAAATAGAACAAGGAGAGCGGTTGAAAGATATGAGCATTTGTTACGCACACATACTTCCTCGGAAATCATCTGAAGACATATTTATCACCATCAGACCAGAATGCCGTTGAATTCTTTACACTTAAAGAGTCAAACAGGGATTTCTCTGCCATATTCCCAAAACTGTAGCTTAGCGATGGCTGCGTTCGGCCTGAGGAATGAAGGGACTGTTTTTACACACGAGTGTGGGATCAGGAGGGGTCACATAGCTCAAGTGCCTAAAATCCAACTTGCTGCCATAAACACCTTGTAGGGAGAAGGTCAGCGGGCTGCTTTCACATGGATTTCAAACCCCCTCCCGCCCAACAGTTGCTGTTTCGGCACAAAATGGACGCACTGTGCAGGGAACAGGTGGAGTGACGATGACGATGCTGTTAGGCTAACATGGGGTGCCATGTGCTCAAGATTGGTGACCTATGTCTCCACACATCTGTGCAACACTAAAGCTAAAGATAATGCCGCAAAAGAAAGAAGTGCGGGGACATTTACTTAACTTAACCTGACTACAAAAAACATATGGGAGTCGAGCGTGTGAATGTAAACAGGATACGCTGCTGACTCTAATTCTATACACACACACTCACTTAGCGCATGCCTTTCCCTGTAGTGTACACACACCTATGACACAGCCCCGTTGGATGTTGGGCGGGCTTTCTGAAAGGTTAAATAAACTCCGATGATTAAATGGCTCCCGCGGTGAATAATTCACCAGCTCGATGAAGTTGACTCGAGTTAAGGGCTCAAGACTCGAGGCAAGCGGTATAAAAAAGTGGATGTACTTTGTATAGGAACTTCCTGCACATCCATCACCGCCGCCTACCACACACACACACACACACACACACACACACACCAAATACACACATAAGTTAAACATATGCATAGGTGTTGGGCAACGGAGCTAATGTCTGAAGGACTTTAAACATGAACTTGTGATCTCATGTGTTTCCTATCCATCATGTCATGGACACAGAGGGATGAGGAGAATGGAAGGGACATTTTAAGATTTATTGACAACCCCTTTATGACTCTCCACACCCTCAGTTGTTCAGATGTGATACTATTGTTTTTGTCCTAGGGTAAGGTAAAGGAAAACGCCACTGCAGAAATGAATGACCGTCTTTTTAACTTTGACACTGACAAATTAGTTCCTGCCACAAGGAAAGATTGTTGTAAAACATCACAACAGTTGAATATTATATTATTATTTATTCATTATTATTGTATTAGCTCTTTTATCAACCTGCTCTTATCCACCACTGTCCATTAGCTGTATTCAATTGCCAGCTGTTTCAGTTGAACATTCTGTTGCTATAAGCTACCACTACCGGCAAAGTTCCGTAGCAGTTTAACCAGTGGTGGAATGAAACTAAGTAGCCTACTTTTACTCAAGTAGTATGCAACTTTATACTTTTTAGATTACAATTTTTATACCCTCCCCTATGAAAACCGTGACAGCAAGATGGGGCTAATAAAATATTTCGTCACAATCTATGTCAGACTGTATGAGATCTATTTAGAGTTATGTCAGCTTGTGTGATGAATGTGTGGTGTATCGTAGCACTTCAAAACACATGCAGCCAGACATGTCATTGAGTCCTCTGTCTGCGGCACACTCTTGTTTTGAAAATGTAGAAAAACTAAAAAAAGCCACTTTGGCCCTGACACCTTTTTTAATTATTATAAAATGGCACTTTGCATGGATGGCTCTTTGCATGAATGGAAATCACAAATGTTGAGTGATTAATTTAGGTGAACTAACCCTTTAATTGATTGATTTAATTTATCTTCAACTTGTTACTGTGCAACAACGATCAGTTTGATTTAAATCATGTAACACATCCTGCTACATTTAGATCCAAACCCATGCAGACACGCTGAAAACATTAAGGGTTTGAGCCCCTTTTTTTGTTTGCCCACGCAATCTGCATCTGCGGGTTGCTGGTTCACATTGAGGCAGCTGTCTAATGAGAAGCATTCTTGAATGAGAGAGAAAAAAAATGGCCACTCTGCAAGTCCTTTAATTTTCAAGATTTGTACCTTCGGTTTTGCCTTCCCCCTAATCACCCCACTCTAACGACACCAGGTTGCCTGTATGTGCTTGAATGTGTGTGTATCTGTGTGTGTCTGAGGGGACGGGGTATTCACACATGTGGTTTTGGGAAGTCTTCAAGGGCAGGCCACATGTTGCTGGAGTTGCTATCTGCTTGGCGAAGGTGGTGCCGAGGATGAAATGTGATAGGCAATGTTTTTTTTCTATCTCTGTCCCACAGTGAGGAATGCAGACAGTTTGGTTGGGGGTCTGTCATTACTCCCAAATAGAGAGAAATCTAATTACTGATGTCAGTGACATCTGGCTCCTGTGTGTCATATCGTATGATCGCGGTCTATCCAGTGCAGAGCTGGAGAACATCTGGTGACATTAAAAATGTACTTAGGTTTAATGTCAAACGGACTTTCTGAGCCTTTTAACTACAAAAGGCAACCAGAGTCAGAATAATGCCAACAGGTAAAATAAATATGAAAGAATTTGTCCTGGGAGGATATTTCCATATTGTTAATGTCAAACAAGGCAAAGGACCCTGTAGTCCAAATACATAGGAAAAATGTTTTATGTGATTTAATCTCTTGATCCATAATTTCCTCCCTTAAATGTTCCCTAGTTTAAAGTAAAAAACTTTAAACTAGAGAACTCATTTTCTTTAGTTAGTTCTGAGTTTCTTTCGCCTTAGCAGAATATTGTAAAAGAAGTTTTGGCCAATATGGTGTACAAAGAAATGTCTGGGCACGCTTGTTTAGCATCTGCCTGAGGAGAAAACAGAATCAGGACAGATCGTATCGCTCCTAGACATGAACTAAAATCTGGAATATTTGGCAGCCAATAAGATTCTCTGCAGCCTAGCTTAATACAAACCTTTGACTGTATCTCTGCTTTGTTTACCAAGATTAAGGTATTAGGCATTGTAGCATTTCAGGCCTGAACTTGTTTTTTAAGTTTGTGTGTAGTAGTAGTAGTATTCATTTCCCTTTTTGGGCGGTAATATTAGCATTTATTTGGAGTTGTGTTTCTAGCCACCTAAGAGTCCAATATTTACTGTCTCCACTAACTGCTGAAGGAAATATCTGTGTCTTTAGCTGCTAAATTAGCTGCTATGTTTACCAGCTAGACTCTAAATGTGTCTGTCTGCTGTTTGATGAAGGGCAGGTAAAGTACAGTGGGTTTCTAGAGCTTTTTCAATAAAATCAACTGCCTGTTGCATCTGGAAACAACGGTCATGAGAACAGTATAAACCAAACAGTAGAGTTGTGACCAGTAAAACCAAAACAACGAGCAGAAAGATGCTAAAATGCTCTGTAGAGCTGAGGGGAAGAGCAGTCTGGTGACAATTCTCTGTGGGTTCATCAGTACGAGTGACACCTTTCACATTATCACTTGATTTGATCTATTGGTAATGTTAAAAAATAATAACTAGTGCAGCTTTGAATTGGAAGTTGAAAATAATTTTGGTTTTTGTACAACAGAGAGAGCGCCACAGTTTGAAACACATCAAGCTTAGAAAATTGCAAATTTCAAGGACCTTACCTAACTTCACTGACTTGAGTATTTGCGAAATGCACCATTTATCTAGGTTAAAATGAATTTCTCCAATGAGGTAATTACATTAACTTGATAACAGTCTCGTAAAATCAGACTTTTTGGAAGGAACACCAGCCTCCACAAGCTCCAAATGACAGTCTGCATGTAGCTTTGTCAACATTTACCACAGGTTCTTTGTCCAAACACTGAGTGGTGATAATTTGAACAGTCTTTGGGTTAGTGTTCGGTGCTTACTGCATGGTGAAGCAGCCGGCAGAGCAAGACTTCTGCGGGTCAGAAGCCTCAGAGCTGTTGAACAGATGCACACGATTAACTCAGGCTACTCCAGATTAGTCGCCTTTTGAAGTTCAAGTTCCTTTTTTGTGACATTTTCTTTTGGAGACCAGCGATGCTTTGTAACCCGAGGCAGAAGGGGAGGGTTGGGTGAGCCGGGAGCGAAAGGGGGAGGCGGTGTGGGGGTCTTTTTGGGTGGTCTACCCCAGAATGAGGAATGCTGAGAGTTTGCCATTGAGTTCATACAGATTGCTCTGCTGCTTAGTATCTGATTTGGCCTCAAAACCCGAACCTCACCACCTCCAAACATGCACGTTGGGCCTTCAAGCTGTACTAAAGTGCATCTGTGTTAACCAGTCAATACTTCATATTAATAATAAACACCAGAGCTTGTCCTACTTTACAAAATAGTTTTGGTGTTGTTTGCAAAGAAGATCAATGGGAAGATTCTCTGCAGCCACAGGAAAAAAAATATTTTTAAAATGGTTTAAAGCTATAGTGCACAACTATTATATATTAATGAACGTCCGTTACATTCAAGCCATTGCCAGATGAGTTGATACAAAGCTAATTAGGCCTATGAGCTCCACAAAACTCTCTGTATTTCTCATTATAGCTATGTTTGCAAAATGATGCAGTCCGGCGACATTTGCGCGCATAACCTCGAGTAATGCGTTCTATGTCACCACAGAAAAAGGACAACAGCAACGTTCAGCTTTGGAGGCAAAGAGGACATAAAAACCACAAGATAATTACCTCTTCTGATGAGTCCATGTTTTTTAATCCTCCGTGTCCTCCTTGAGCTACTAGCAACTGCGTGGAGGAGGGGTTGGGGTGGTGTGCGATCACCGACAGTGTTGTTGTCATTACTTAGAATTCCTCATGAGGGGCGACAGAAACTACTGTAGCTTTAAAGCAATTTTTCAGGTTTTTCTAATAAAAAAACAACTAATTGTGATGGATACACAGTCACAAAAGCACAATTCTTTAATTATTTTATTAAATCATAATGTGAAAAATGTATTTCCTGTCTTAGAAAAGTATTATTTGCAAACAGTAAATTAATAAAAAATGAGGCCGTAACTGTTAAACTGCTTGAAATGTACAGCATTATGTATACAGGCTGGTAAAGTATCTCTGTAATGGCATTTTCAGTGTCAAAGATGTTCGAACAGCAGATTAAAGTAGGTCTTTTTACTTTGTTTTGGACCTCCTGTAAAATTACCACCTCCACTTACAGTACACATAATATCAACACTAATGCAGGGAGAAAAACATTTTATTTTGGAAATACTGATTTAGGAATTACAGATGGAAATCAGTTTTATCATGCATTTTTTAAATATAACCCTTTCAAGTGTACTTTGGCCTTGGTGGACCCAACCTTGCCTTTTGGCCAAGATTAATCATTTACTGTAACTTGCCTCTTCTTTTCTGGAAGAACGCGACATATGTTGATGTCAAACACCCCTGAAATGGAGCTTGATGACAGCTTGAATGCTGATCCGACTTGCAGCCGGCCTGGGTTGCTGCAGGCTGTGCGAGACAGAGAGGCCTTTAGTAGACTTACTGTAAACTATTTAAAAGACAACAATTAGTATGTCTACTGCTGTCGACTGTGCATAATATTTCTTTGATAAAATCCAGCTTAGCTGAGGGGAGGCTAAATGTGATCAGATTCTCATTAGGCTTCTAAATATACCTCTCTTTGAGCAACTTAATGAAAATGAATGGATACTACCTGAATGTCAACCTATGTCAATAGAGTTTTTGTGATCCATTAATTTGTAATACTGTGAATTGACAACAAAAAACAGCATGTACTGTATCTGTGTTCCGAGAATCAGGCTTTTTAAAAGGAGTTTACCTTAATCAAACTAAAGTTTATATTTATTTAATAACATTCATACTCTTTATAAATTTCATAAGTCTTAAGAGTTACTGTATTTTAATGTAAACAAGCTTTGTATACCCGCAAAATATGCTACATGCTACATGCCAGTGCTTCCTTAAATAGCCACGGACAAATGTTTTTTTTTTTTAACACTTATCTACACAAATAGCGAGAGACTCCCAGAACAAGTGGTTCAGGTGCCTTGCTCAGTGACACATTGAGTAGAAAAAGGCATAGTTAGAGGATTAGTGTGTATCACGCATGTATTTAACTCTGCTAAGTACATGTATATCCTAACTTGCAATTTCCACCCTTTTTTTTTTTCCTCAAACCTTAATCAAATGGTTCGGCAAAGTGTTTAATGTAGTGATGAAACAGAAAAATTGGCTTCTTCAAATATTCCTGCTGTAGTAGAAGAGCATCAATTTCCCTAAATTCATATCCACAAAACAGTGTACATAAAAGCTGTATTTCAGAGTTTGTGCTCACTCTTTCACAAAGAAAGTCTTTTCCAAGTGTGAGGTACTCACAGTGGCAACTACATGATTTTTTCTGATATTAGTTGTATCTATAGTGATTAATGCAGTACCTGAAGTGGACCAAAAAAGGTAGCCTGGTCCTACCAGACTCTGAAAATTGAGCGGAAGTACGTAGGAGGGCGGAGCCAGGCTACACAAAAGGTGCCTGTACTCTAATTCAGCAGTTGCATGACATGCATCGCATGTGTCTTGGATATATTTAAATGTGTGTCTTGGTAATATCACTTAAAATGTGTTTTTTATTTCATTACATACATTCAGGGATTGACATTAGCTGTTTTGCCCACCAGCCACTCTGGCTATTGGTTTTCCATAATTAGTGGTGCAACATTTTCACTAGCCACTATTTTGTGGGAAATTACATTACTATTAATATTATAGTTTTATTTGATTAAAGTTGACTGTGTTGTGCTACAGTTTACTTAAAGAACTAAATTATGTTGTAGCTAAATGATCACCCAAATCAAGACTACATAAAGTGTAGGCTTTAACACTACAGTGATGAAATATTCAGCTGTGTGTAAAGCTCCTTTTGTATGAAAACATGCAACTTATTAAGACACTGAAATAAAAAGAGTATAGCTTCTTATTGCATAAGTGGTGCAGGGGTGTAGAAGATTAATTGAAAGTGGTTTGGAGCTCGCGTGTTGCTCAAGTGGAGTCAGCAGCTGGCACACCCCCCTGGTGACGAGAAGAGGCGCGCACAGAGGAAAAGTCTGTTAGACTGCTACTTGCAACGTCTACTTCTGTTACACTCCTACCGTTACACTCCTAGTTTTTCTGCCATAAACAAAACCTTTGCCTCGCTGAACTCACCATAACGACGCAGCTTGCTGGTCTTGTGTGCAGGATTTGGTAACCAGGGATGTCGGATTGGGGGTGGAAATGGGACTGAGAACCCAGGGCCCAAACATATACTAGAATGAATAGCTGTGGATGCGGGGAGGGGCCTATAGAGAATGCCTTTCCACAGGGCCCAGAATTTTGTGCTACGCCCCTGTTGGTGACTGTCGGGACGGACAGATCTACTCCAGCTGTGGGCTGCGCACTAGATCACAGGTGTCCTCCTGTTTCACACAGCGGTACAGTGGCCTCCTCCAGTGATCAGGGTTACAGTAATATGTTTATACAATTTTGCATGTTTCCATGCTCAGCATTAACCTGCTATGTGACAGACGCAGTTACGCAGAAAAAAATCAGCAGTTCCGGTGCTCATTACTGAGGAGTTCCAGCCCTTTTCCGGCACTGAATGAATGTGAGTGTAGGACAATATAATGAGCACAGTTGCAAGAATACACCTCCACAAATAAATATGAAGAAAAACATCTGATGAACAGACTCAGGAACACTGTTTGGAGCCGACATTGCATTGTGTTCTTAATTCTCAAAGCATGAATGCAAAAAAGGCGCTTGTCACTATTCCCAAATGTCAGGGTCTCATTCGTCTTTTACATAAATCTGATATGCATTTATAGAATGAGAACCAAATGTTTATAAATGATAAATTACTTCGCTCAACCCGCTACCATATGTGTAACAGAAATTGATAAATCCTTCTGCACGGTGCAACAAACTGCACGCAACAAAAAAAGAAAAGAAGAAAAAACACAATACAAAGCAGTTGTATCATGATCTGGATGATGCTGGATAAGCCTCATGAATTAAAGGGCAAAAAGCAAGAGATAATGATGGCTCGCAGCATGAAAATAATAACAGTTCACCATGAAAGCTGATGGAAACATGACTGCATCCATCTAAAGCAGCCAAAATGAATTCTCTACAACCTATCCACTACTTTTGAGGAGCTCTTTTTTAATAGTGGTAAATACAAACATTGTGAGCGAATTGTTTTTTGATTTGATTAAAATCTTTCCTCCAAAAATGTGATTGAAAGGTCCCATATCATGCTCATTTCAGGTCCATACTTTGATTTTGGGTTTAACTTGAACATGTTTACATGCTTTAATGTTCATTTTATTATACTGTCTGTCTGAATATACTGTACCTGTATTCACCCTCTGTCTGAAACACTCTGTTTTAGCACCTGTCTCTTTAAACCCCCTCCCGAAAAAGCCCAGTCTGCTCTGATTGGTCAGCTTCTCCTAGTCTTCCGCGCTCTTGGCGTCTCTGCATCGTCTTTGCAGCCGGGCAATGACTGTAACAGCACTGTAGTGGCACTTTCTACCTACAGAATAAGTATTGTATAACTGTGACATCCCAACCGTACGGGAGTCTTGACGGCTTGTTTAAAGGCACCGTTTCTGAATATGGACTGTGGGCATTTCTCTGTGGATTGAGCCTTTAGAAACTTTCACAGTATTTATATAGAACCTCAACATGCTTTCTAATCAAAAAAGGACATGGAAATCTTTTTACAATAAGGCACTTTAAATCATTTATAGAAGTAAGACCTAACAGAAGCTGAAAAAGGATCCCTTTTAAGTAGGACTGCACGATATGAGTAACATATCTTATTGCAATTATTTTGACTGATATTGGGATATGATCCACGAAATTGGAGGGAATGATTATTTTCAACTATTCAAATAAAGAAATTTAAATGATTATAGTGTGATTTTTGCAAGGATCTTTACCAAACAAAGATTTTTTTCTTGAAGATAGGATTTGTAGGGACATCTCTGCAGCACCACAGTCCTTAATTCAGAATGCTTTTTTGCCTTTAACTTTTTAAAGGCATATTTGGATATTGCTATATATATAACACTATATATATGGTTTGGATATTGCACTAGTCCATATTGTGATTTTGATAAAATTGCGATGAATTGTGAAGCCCTATTTTTAAGGCATGGGAACAGAAGTATTTTAGAGTATAACTGTTTACTAAATCTGCAGCTGCACTGTTGGTTCCTTTAAATCTCAAGATTGCAGGCACTCTGACAGATATGAGGCAAGTGTTCGTGATAGTTTAGATATTGTCCGACATTTTCCTCGGTCACTCCTTCCATATGTTTTCAACCTGCTGGAGGGACCAGACAAAAAGGCCCTGCCAAGAGATGGAGTCAGTGAAATGTTTGAAAATCCATTGCCTCGCAACTCATCATTAATGAAGTGTTTGAAACAGTGCGGCTTGGAGAGAAGGAAAGGGAAGGAATGAGACGGCTTCAGGCTCTGTGACAAATCCAAAAGAAAATCCTCTGCAGGTTTCTAATGGCTGTAAGAGTCATACAACACTTAGGCTTGGTCATTAATAAACCCAAGTCCAAGGCTCTGAGACACTTTGCTTAATCAGTGACTTTTAAAGTGACGTCCAGACTTTACTCACTATTTCACTTTGGATGGTGATGGTGAGGGAATCGCATCTGGACTCTCTGATGGGCGAACAGTGTTAAGTTGCTTTTTTTTGCTGTTTTTTGCAGTAGAAATTAAATAATTCCCATGAAAGCAAATAGTTTACCAAAAGTTGGACAATCAGTTCATCTGACAGTCTGCATTCTTGTGATTGGCTGAACTGTTAACACTTTTTATGAGGGCATAATTTATAATTAGAATTAACTTAATTAATAAGTAGCAACTAGTCCTCATACCTAAACAACAAAAAATAGGTTAGGTGAAAGAAATAGTCTAAGATCAAATGTTCACTAACTAGCTTTCGGACCAAAGTGTAAAACTTGGGTAAAGTGATGAAATATGAAACCTTATATCTAGAGGCAAACTCTCTGTCTCTGTTCGTTTCTGGTGTCACTGTAAGTGTCCTCCTTAATCTCTTCCCGGCCGCCCATTCACTTCTGGCCGATGACCTTACTTTACCTCTTTGCCAGTCGATGCTGTGACGGGACTTGATTTGCTGTTTGCACACAGTTGATGTCATCTGTTTCTGGCATTCATTCAGTCTCTTGTCCAGTGTTTCACTGTTGTAGTGTTAGCCTGCGGGAGTTGCAGGGGGTGTCATATGTTACAGCACAGGTCCAGGTCCTGTTCTCGTGCCAACGGCCTTACACTTATGTTTTATGTTTATTTATTTCACAGACATGTAATACAAATTACATTGAAGAAATACAAAATACATGCAAGGGTGTGGCTTATATAAAAACCACACCCCAAGGACATACCAACTGTGGACATTCAAAATCAAAAATACTTTTTAAGTGTTGTAATTTTCAGAAGAAATGTAAAAAAGAGAAATATATGCATAGAAACAGAAATAAATGCCATATTTGCTTTAAAAACCGTTTCTAAGAGTTATAATTTTTTCACAAATCAAATAGTTTGGACTGCAGGGCATTTCTTAGTCTATTTTTATACATAGAAAATGACACAGAGGAATCCATCAAACACATTTTCATTCCACAAAATGTTTCTGCTGAGACTCCCCCTCTAACATAACCTGCTTTAGCTAATGCTTTTTTTGTTTTAGCTAGCTCTTTAGCTAATTAATCATGATTGTTTATTATGTAAAAAGTAAATCATAGTGAAGGACCATGAGTTTCTCTTAAGCAAACAAAACTAAAAGTTTGTAGTTATAAATGTCAGTGGCTCACTTTCTAATATAAGTGCTAGCTTGTAATTATGCTGAAGGGGGATAGACCAGCCACAGGGATTTTATAACAATCTGGCAAATGTTGTTTTTATTAATGATATTTGGACTTTGTTTATGTACTTATGGGCAAATCAAAACCACCCTGTACTGACTTACTTTGTCTGAATGCAGTTTGATTCAACAAATGGGGCTCACATTTATTGTCCTCCTCTACATACACACACACACACTGCCTCTGCTTTACATTCACTGCAAAAAGCATCACAAACCCTGCAGTAACACATAAAAGAATAGCGATTATCTTTTCAATTTACCCAGCCCTCGGTGTTATGCAAACAAGATGGAGTAGAGAGGGAAGAAATCTGGTTAGTTGGACAGCATGGAATCTATTTCTTGAACCCCGAAGAGCTAGATCTGTCAGGATTTAAGTCGTAATGCGCTGCAGCTGATGCCCCCAGCTTTCACAGCCTCATTCCATCTTTCAATCATAAGATTATAACAAATTCTTAATGGGACACAGACTTCACATTCCCCCAATCTGTAAAAGGCCTATAGGCATCCAAATCATATTTTTCACATTCAGCTTGAAACAGTCTGAAGATGACAAGTCTGTGTGTGACACACACACACACACACACACACACACACACACACACACACACACACACACACACAGTGTTCTCATCAGGCAATAGCCGGGAGGACAGTGAAATGATGATCATTCTACTAACTTCTGTACCTCAAAGCAGAGACGGGGACTCGAGTTTTGAGAGTTGGACTCGAGTTGCACTTAAGTCGCACACACACAGTGACTTCAAACTTGACTTGAGACTCGTCCTCAAAAGATTTCAGACTTGACTTGGACTCGAGATGCTGGAGTCGTGAACAATCTTTATATTTAGGAAACGTCTGAATTGTGTTCTGAGCAGCCTGGATGGAACGCAGCAGGTGATACAACACTCATTATAACCACCATAGACTTGAGACTTGACTTGGGCTCAAGCTCAAAGACTTGTGAGCATCTCTGAATCCCTGAAAGCAATCTCTCATTGAGCATTTTGCTTCATCTGTATTTATAAAATAAGAAACATGTTCCTGAGGTTTACCATCCATATCCTAAGACAAACTGGCATCCACAACAACAGTAGCTATTAGAAATTGAAACCTTTGTAATTTGAATAGTTAAACAACTATTACTTTGCAGCATCTTGGTTAAATTGTCAATATCCATAAATCTCACCAACATTGTCTTCTAATGTAATTTTTCAAATTTTTTTGTTGTAATCTCTGCTATCTTAAACTTTCACAGCATGAGCTTTGACATTGAAGCCCTGATGGTCTAAAGCGTATCCTAACTCTTTCCTTTAAATGTGTCTGGACCACACTTCGTTTGAAGCATACTGAACCATTTAGATTGGTGAGATTTTTGTTTTCAAGACTTAAAAGCTATAAATGCAGTATGTATAAAGAAGTGTTGGTAGAAAGTTTTATGCACAAATTCCATCATAGAAGTAACTTTCCTTCCAAAAGAAGGACTCTGTGAATATAATGTGGTAATACTTAGTCCCTTTGTTCCTTCTCTGAGTCAAAGAAAAAAGTTAGTTTCTTAGTTTCTAATCATGTGTTGGGCAAACACCGGGGGCCCCATAGTGACTTAAGAACACAGCATTTAAAGATGTTTTCTGGGTCACTGAAGCAGAACTCAACACTCACTTACATCACATAGACACACACACACCTGTGGATAAAAAGAGGGATATCAGAGATTGTGTATCACTCCAAAACTAAAAGATTTCTTCAGACATAACCTCATGCACAAACATACACACACTGAAGGAAAAACTAGAAAGCTTTTCGTGCTTTGTGGAGTTGAATTACACACACATGCACCCAAAAATGCAAACAGGCACGCCTGCACACACACACAGTGACTTATGGGAGAGTCAGACACTGCTGAGTGGTTGCATTGTTGATGACAAGGTCCCGTGAAGGAAGGACAAGCTTCCTGTCTGTGATCTTGTTGTCGTGGAGACAGCAGGGCCCAGTCAAATAGATTAGCTCAGATCCTTTGATCTTTAAGTGGGAAACCAAAGAGGATTTTAAATGGGCACCACTTTTCCACATAAAACAAACCACTGGCATAGTTTGGGAGTTTTTCTGTCAACAACTTTCATCTGACTCGATGCTGACTGGAAAAATCTGCGTTCAAAATCCTCTTAACCAGCATCTTGTTTGTCATCTTGGTTTGGTAAAATGATGATTTGTATGAGGCAGGATACATTTCATTGACTAGGTAAATATTGGTGAGTGGAGCCAAAGAGCCCCTCTTTGTTTGTTACCTGGCAAGGTGGTAACTATCAGTGGGCAGAGCCAAAAGAACATGTCAGTTACCTGGTAAAGTTGAAGAGCCAACAGGAACTGTTGTCGAACTCTAAGTTCAAACATAACTTATTTTTCAATCACTCACAAGCATGGCATTCACTTCTCTGGGCTGCACAAATGCGATTTTGCAAGGGGGACGTTCTCGTGTCTGCTTCTTTTATACTTTTATACAAACACGGCTCCTAATGGAAGTTGCATTAACCAATCACCATGAACTGTACACCTCAGCTCCTCTGTGAGCCTTTGTGACCACTAGTAACTAACAACACCCTCCTTTACATATACTGTAGGTCCACATTTACGAGTATCTTCGTAGATACAGACTTTCAGCCTTCATTAGGCTAGGCTGCACTTTTCACAGATTGCAGATTTCATTAATGAAAACAGCAAAAGATGTATCTGTTCTTGTACTGGAGACAAAGTAGTTGTTTTGGTGACTGGGAAGGACTGTGTGTTTAGGCTCGTCTTTAAAAGGTTGTGGCCACCAGGGGGCATGGATTAGAATGTAGACAAGATGTTCCTTTTAGGTATTTTATTGGAATTAAGGTGTGTGTGGTTCTGAAACAGAGATACATGCATAAATCAGTAAAGTCTAGACTGTATATACATGTCAAATAGTTATTACATGCCTAGCAGGTATATAATAAAACATAAACACAATTAAGAGGTTAAATTATAGTTTTGTTATATATGATTTAAATTCAGTTTTATAATAAATGCTTATTACTAAGCCAATACAAAAAATGCAGTAATAAACTATATCCTAGTTCAAAGATTGATTTGCTGCACATTAAATGCAACAATATACAACAAGGCTTGCAAAGAAACACATACGTTAGTTTGCAGCGTTCTAAACAATGAAACACACGGGCAGTGCGAAGCTCCACCATTATACAACTACAAAACTGAGCAGCAACGTGCCCAACAATATTGCGGTGCAATAACAATGTGATGTTATTATGAAATAAAATGAACAACAAACATCAGTATTACTTAGTGGTAGTTGCACGCACACGAAGAAGAAACTTAGAAACAAATACAGCAATGCTATATTATATTATCTATGTATAAACTGCACCGTCTTTTGCTCTCTTCTGAACCTTTCCCAAAACTGAAACTTAGGCCGTCTTCTTCAACGAGCAGCAGAACGCAGTGCCACTCCTGATTGGCTGCTTCTCAATTAGCCAGTTTTACTTGCCTGAGAAGGTCGTCCTTCGTCACAGTTGTCATAGTCTATATCCACTTCCAGGATTGCTCTGGTGCCGTGCCGTCAAAAAAATTCCACCGGATGTCACTCTTTTCGGCCAGATGTCCGTTACCTTCTGCTTTCTTTGTGTTGGAATTTTAAACTCTGGTGGATTCATGAGGACTATGGTTAACTGCTCCTCAGATCTATGCAGGGTAAATCCAGACAGCTAGCTAGACAATCTGAGTTTTCTATTGCACGACTAAAACATCCTTTGAACGTACACGTTCCACCAAAACAAGTTCCTTCCCGATGCTATTTTGCATCGGTACCGCGGCTCCATTGGGCGCTTAGCTTAGATTATACCGCCCAAGACGATTGTGATTGGTTGAAAGAAATGCCAATAAACCAGAGCACGTTTTTCTCCCATCCCGGAATGCTGAGTGGACTAGCCAGACCCTATTTTGCAGTGCTGTGGAGGAAGGTCTGGCAATGCGAGACTGCAGTAGTCATGTCATAATGCCACTTACCATAACCTGTTGCTACCCTCGCTAGCCGGCGCCAGATTTTCTTTTTTTTTATTAATGAGCACATTTAAAGTTACTATATGTAACTTTTAAATGAATCATTTACAATTTCCACTTTTAAATGTAAATTGTAAATGATTCAAAAACATCCACAAATTAGCCCTTAGGTATGTGATATCTCTATTTCATTCATAAAATAACTATACAATGCACAATATGGTTGTACGCCAGCAGCCTAGATTAAATTACGTCCCCTTTCCTTTTAGCGCGGACGTGTTATTCTTTTTAGTCTGTGTTTGTGTTGGCCTATATTTTCTTGTCCCTTGTACCCCTGTACTTGTGTAAAGCATCCATGGGTTTCATGAAATGAGCTATACATAAGTTATTACTATGTTGGTTGCTACAACAAACTCTTAATGCTTTGGCTCATGACACAGTGACAGGGATTTAGCTCACGATACATCCAAAGTAGGCTAAGTTACCGTATGCAACACTTGAACACATTCTCTTATTGTAAATAAATGATTTTCTGTTTGAGCAAAATGTAAAGAAAAGACCTTTACGACAGCAGGTGTGGTAAAAACACTATTCGCACTAAACACTAAATCGCTATTGTCCAAAGCGGCCGCTATATCAACACAAACATATAAGTTACATGTAGCCACTTTAAATTAGACATATTGACTTTTTCTTTTCTTTTCTTTTTTTTAACCTTTCTTTATATAGGTAATCTCACTGAGACATGGTTTAATACTCAAGAAAGACCTGTTTGAATTTGCACTGAAATGTCATGTCTTCCCATGTCAAATGTTGCTTTATCATAAGCATCCCTTAGCTACTAATACAAACAATGCCAGATTAAAAAGAAAAAAGAAAGAAAAGTGTGGGTGAAAAACAAAACAAAAAAAACACATTGGCCTTTTTGCCATGCCCAGCAAGCAGCGGGGTGGAAAGTGGGACAAAGATGACATCTCGTAACTGAACCAGAAAACAAGTCAGCAACATTAAGTAGTGCTCACTTAAAAAATGTGAGCTAATTAAGTATTTACTTAAAGAAAGCAAGCTTGATTAACTTAAAAACCATGAGCTAATTAAGTGTCATTTACTTAAAATAAACAAGTTGTCTTCACTTAATAAGTTTAAGCTTATTGAGTGTTACTTACTCAGAATAAACAAGCTGTGTTCACTTAGAAAATATAAGTTTATTAAGTATTGTTTACTCAGAACAATAAAGTTGCACTAATTTACTATTACTAAGTTCATTGAACTTACTTTTTTCAAGGCAATGAGTTTCCATACATTTTTTAAGTAAAGTCAACTTGTTAAAATTAACAATGCAGGACTTTATCATTATTAGTATGTTATTACTCAATTCTATTAACTTGTCTTAAGTTATGTTTTTAAGTTAACGAAGAACATGTTACACCAACTTGAAAAAATTAAGTTAGTAGAAATTTTTCTAAAACTTTGAGTATACACTACTTAATCTATTTAAGTACTTTGAACGTTTGGATTTACAGTGTGTAAACTGAACCAGAAAACAAGTCAGCAACATTAAGTAGTGCTCACTTAAAAAATGTGAGCTAATTAAGTATTTACTTAAAGAAAGCAAGCTTGATTAACTTAAAAACCATGAGCTAATTAAGTGTCATTTACTTAAAATAAACAAGTTGTCTTCACTTAAGTTTAAGCTTATTGAGTGTTACTTACTCAGAATAAACAAGCTGTGTTCACTTAGAAAATATAAGTTGATTAAGTATTGTTTACTCAGAACAATAAAGTTGCACTAATTTACTATTACTAAGTTCATTGAACTTACTTTTTTCAAGGCAATGAGTTTCCATACATTTTTTAAGTAAAGTCAACTTGTTAAAATTAACAGTGCAGGACTTTATCATTATTAGTATGTTATTACTCAATTCTATTAAGTTGAATTAAGTTATGTTTTTAAGTTAACGAAGAACATGTTACACCAACTTGAAAAAATTAAGTTAGTAGAAATTTTTCTAAAACTTTGAGTATACACTACTTAATCTATTTAAGTACTTTGAACGTTTGGATTTACAGTGTGTAAACTGAACCAGAAAACAAGTCAGCAACATTAAGTAGTGCTCACTTAAAAAATGTGAGCTAATTAAGTATTTACTTAAAGAAAGCAAGCTTGATTAACTTAAAAACCATGAGCTAATTAAGTGTCATTTACTTAAAATAAACAAGTTGTCTTCACTTAAGTTTAAGCTTATTGAGTGTTACTTACTCAGAATAAACAAGCTGTGTTCACTTAGAAAATATAAGTTTATTAAGTATTGTTTACTCAGAACAATAAAGTTGCACTAATTTACTATTACTAAGTTCATTGAACTTACTTTTTTCAAGGCAATGAGTTTCCATACATTTTTTAAGTAAAGTCAACTTGTTAAAATTAACAGTGCAGGACTTTATCATTATTAGTATGTTATTACTCAATTCTATTAAGTTGAATTAAGTTATGTTTTTAAGTTAACGAAGAACATGTTACACCAACTTGAAAAAATTAAGTTAGTAGAAAATTTTCGAAAACTTTGAGTATACACTACTTAATCTATTTAAGTACTTTGAACGTTTGGATTTACAGTGTGTAAACTGAACCAGAAAACAAGTCAGCAACATTAAGTAGTGCTCACTTAAAAAATGTGAGCTAATTAAGTATTTACTTAAAGAAAGCAAGCTTGATTAACTTAAAAACCATGAGTTAATTAAGTGTCATTTACTTAAAATAAACAAGTTGTCTTCACTTAATACGTTTAAGCTTATTGAGTGTTACTTACTCAGAATAAACAAGCTGTGTTCACTTAGAAAATATAAGTTTATTAAGTATTGTTTACTCAGAACAATAAAGTTGCAGTTGCAGTGTGTTTTGATTGGCTAGAAAATGGAAATAAGGTGTATCAAAATAAACTGAAATCTCTCAACCAGAGCAATACGTATTTGTGCTTCAAGTTTTCTGAGCATTTTCTTACTTTAGTCTTGTAAACATCTGGGAAATTAGTCGAACATCCCTAGTCTCTACTGTCTGCTGTCAATAAAGGCTGAAATGCTGCAAAAAATGTATATAGTCTCAAAGTATGTTATTGGACTCCATGTGATGTCATGTTGTCTTTGGTTCTACTAAGTCAGTTTGTAATGTAAATTTCTAAGTTGCCAATATGCCTCTGCACCAAAGTCAACAAGACAAACTATGTGTAATATGTATAATTGTACTACGATTAAATTGATTTTGCTCCTGCATCTCATTTAAAACCTCTTGAAATTCCCCGACAGCACTCTCAAACACTATCACTCACAAAACTGCTCTCTGTATTTTTTTTAAATAAACAAAATCAGCTCTTAGTTGTTTCTGTATATTCTCTGCCAGGTTACAATTGCCCTCCAATCAAAACACTTGGATCGCTCCATTGTACTTAGCATCTAGCATCTATTACCCTGCCATTGTATTGCCTTGCTTCGGTTTACTGCATAAACAGTTATTTGACACATAAGATAAACACTTCATGTCATGCCTGCCTCACAGAGAGAAAGAAAGAAATAAACAGAGAGAGTAAGCAAGTGGTGGAAAGACTTTCTGCCATAATCCTTCCTTCCTCTCCAAACAGACAGAGATGGGAAAGCATCATTATAAAGAGGTCAGATTAATCTCTCTGTCTGCTTTCATTGCTTTTTATGTCTTCTCAGCTACATTAACATCCCCGGTGACCAGCGACGCAAGGGAAGTCTTTTAGGTACGCCTCTATGTTTTTTGTGGTGGAAGCCAAAGACGGAGCTGCATGGGCTTCTCGCCAATCTCTACAGTGTCACATGAGGGTCATAAATCAAAACCATTATGAGGTTTGTGTAATGGTACAGTACGAGCAGTTATAGAGAGTCCTGGAGGAGACAAGATTTGATTCAGCTTGTGTTCTGTCATGCTGCTGATGTTTGTGTGGTTGTTGGTAGCCTGGTGGTCAGACAGACCTTCAAACACAGGAATCGGGTACAAAAACCGCTGTGTCAGCAAATATTCAGCCTCCTGAAGTGTCCTCAGAGGAAAAGTCAAAAAATATTTTTTTTAACACTTACAGTACAGTAGGTTTTTAAGAGTCTATTATTATTTTTTGCTGGTTGTTTTCTCATTTTGGCAACTGTCAAAATGGAGTTTAAAACTTGAATATTCATTAATGATCTTAAACACAAACATATAAACTTCAGGCTTAATCTTATTTCTAGAAATGAATTGCAAGAGCCAGAAAGACCAGTTTCTCGACAGAATATATTCTCATTACTACAACAGTCTGTTGTTGCAGTATAGCAACAACAAATATAAAAACATGCTGCATTTTGTTTAACAGCCGCAATGCTTTTCTTTTCCCTTCTTTGGGACCAGAATATCTCTTGCTGTCTTGCTTTTACTGCCACCATCACTCCCTCCACCTACACAGAAAACCCACAGCTGAAAGGAGCAAGTTTAGGCATGTTCTTTGGGTGTTGCCACAAGCAGTGCCGGAAATGGGCCTCACTGGTACAGAGTACTGGCACTTAATTTTTTCTCCACGAGTACCCCTACTTCTTATTGCGTATGGTGAGTAGGGACGCACCCCTAAACGCCTTCGTAACTGTGACTCTGTGCAAACACATAACTCACTTAACACTGAGACAATAGCGCTGAACATGTCTGTGTTAAAACGGATATTGACAAATGAAAAAGGCCACCAACATTTTAAAAAAAATAAGAAAATACAAGAAGAAGAAGAATGAAAGACTACAAAAATGAGAATAAGAGTAAAATAACAAGTTTTACAAATTCAAGACACAGTGGGTCTTGAACTTCTTTTTAAAAGTGTGTTGCGATGGCTCAGTATAGAAAAAAAGTATTTCTGGGCCCAAGTGCATCATGTGATATGCAATTACAACTGTGGCCAGGATGCTCTCAGCCTGCTGCTTGGGGTCTTGAACCCAAATACAACATCCATGTATGCTGATGACTTGATGTTTTCCTGCTATGAACCCCTTAAATAATAGTTGCCCTCATGCACATAATATTCCGGTTTTTGCCCTTGTTCCTGAAAAAGACGATATTCCGACTAAGCTGTTTACATGGCTAATGAAAGTGAATATCCCACTAATATTCCAGTTTTTTTCAAAGTTTACCAGCAGTGGTGGACTTGTTGGACCGTGCGAACACAGCGTCCCTCTTTCATTCCTTCAACCAGCTTCTTGAAAAGGTCGACGTGCACGCATATCCAAAAACCTGTTGATATCCAAGTCTTTGATAATGTTTAAAAGTAGCTGTGTTTCTCCTTCTTATCGGAATATCCAACTGGAATATGCTGTTTACATGACCTGTATCAAATTCGGAAACATTGTCATATTCGGAAAAATAATGGAATATTGGCGTGCATGTAAACGTACTGAGTGAGAGAACATATTTAGTTCATTTCTGTAGACTGTTACTCAACCAAGACACCCTGGTCTGTCTGCTTTGGTGCAGGAAACTTTACAGTAAACTCAACTGGCATGGAGGCAGGCCCCCCCCTCTGTAGTCCTGCCTCCATCTTCTCTCTCTCCTCTTTTTTATTTATACATGTGCCTCTCAACCACAAGTCAGTCCAAAGAGCATCTGGTTCCTCTTGGGCCTGCGGTCACAACACTGAGAGAGTGCCACATCAAAGCTCCCTTCATCCAGCTCATAGAGAAGAGAGGAGAGCGAAGAGGGAGGAAGAAGAAGAGAGAAAATCTGGGACACATTCTGTTTCACACACGCACCACAAATCTGTCTTTGCTCATGGAAAACTTGCTGCGCAAAATCCATCAATCTCCGTGCTCTGACCACTTCACTCGAACAGATAGTCTGACTTTGGCTCCCACGCTCATCTTTTTACTGCTTTACAGGCTTTGGCAAGACGTTTTTAGGCTCTTAAGTTTGTTGTCAGTTTCTATTATATTAGTGTTACATAATTTTTCAATGAAACTTAACCTCAACCTCTGTCTTGTGTGTGCTTGGAAATCCTTGAACAAACAAATCCGCACTGTTAAAAAGATCAGCAGTGATCAAAAATCCTTTCAATGCCTTTCCTGTCTTCAGGCCTGGGCACGTACACACACACACACACACACACACACACACACACACACACACACACACACACACACACACACACAGAAGATCAAATGTTGAGGGGTGTGATGGTACGGTTTTGAAATGTGACCCTATAGCAATTTTCCCATCACTCAAAGGCACCAAAGCACAAACATGAGTGTACCTGTTGCTTCCTGCTGCTCTTTGTGTTCGACAGCTGAAAACTCAAAGAGCAATTTTTCGCTCTGCACAGACATGTTTTTGACAATTGATGTGAACGATAATGAATTACCATTAAATTACATGGTGTCTGTGCTCTAAAGCATCTAAATTAGCAACAGATGAAAGTACTGTGAGGCAAGGACACCTCCATGTTTTACACATACCTTTTATAGATGGGCATTTCAACCCCTTAACAAGCACTCCCCTTGTTGAGCACAAGCCTGAAAATGACATATTAAATGGCTCCTGGTCTCTTCTGACAGATAACTTGGAATTTAAAATAAAAATGTCAGAATTAGTCAAAGTGATACTAAATCAAATTTACAAAGCAACAATCATTTTAAAAATGTGACTCTTTTCCTCACTTCTTTATTTTACCATTAATAAACTATAGTTGCAGTGATGTTGGTTTTTGATATTGTGCGGTTTTGTGCTTCTAAACAATTTACAGTTTGTCCAGCTTAAAGGAATAGCTTGGTTATTTTGAAGTAAGGTTGTATGAGGTGCTTATCCATAGTCAATGTATTACCTACAGTAGATGGCATTCTGCATGCCCCCAGTTTGGAGAAGCAGGCAGGAGTGTATGCAATATTTCAAATATTTTCACTGATTTACTTTGCCATCAGGCAGCCCTTTCCAATGGTGAAGTGAAGCCATTATATCCATCAATGCATTTTTTACATTGCAGAACACAGGAACCATTGCCTTGATCAGTTAGTTTGTTATTGTATGACTTTGGTGATTCCGAACTAATTGTTACTGTTTTATATCATAAAACTGTAATATTAAGTGCTTTCTAGTTGTTGTATTGTGATGACATTTGTAAGCTTAACTTGCCTCGTCTTTTTTGGAGACAGAGTGTGGTCTGGTCGCTGGAGAGGTGCCGGTTCATCTCCTGGGCACTGCCAAGGTGCCCTTGAGCAAGGCACTGAACCCCCAACTGCTCGGGGCACCTGTCCATGGGTAGCCCCCTCACTCTGACATCTCTCCAATTAGAGCTTGTATAGGTCCTGGGCATGTGTGTGGATTTCAGGCCAAAGTGTAAAATGCAGTTTCCTCTTGGGGATTAATTAAGTATATATTATTCTTATTCAACTATCATTAAGGGCTTTCCTCCCAGATTGTCCTTTGGTGTCCTCCAGAGAAGTGACCTGAACTTGTGAATAAAAGTTTCACAACCAATAATGTAGTAACACAACATGATAAAAGCAAAGCCTGTCTTGCAGCTGCAGGACTGTGGAATGAAATAAATATGCTGGCCACACAACATCAGTGCAGAGCCAAACACTGTTGACCTCATTAATCTGAAAATGCAGTAGAGGGTCAAAATTCCTCCTGCTCCAGGCTAGCTTGAGAAACTGTGAGTGCAGAGGTAAAATCCACCTGTCACTCCACAGAGGGGGCTGAAGCTGACAGAAACGTGTCTAAATGCCCACAGAGAGAAAAAAACTCACATTCCCTAAGAAACTATAATGCAGAAACAGCTGTCGGTTGGTTACTATATATACATATTTTGCATAAATGTGGATGCCTGAAAACCATTTGTAACAATGGTGGGGCAAGGGCCTAAATTTAGATTAATAAGTTACATTGTGCATAATAATAAGATATATTTTAGCTGGGTGAAAGTTTTTGGGAAAAAACAAGCAAATAAAATAAATGAGACACACTTTACAATTAAGACAGCTACTCTTTAGGTGGTCTATAGCATGACACACAACATGGTTGTCGTTGCACTGTCAACAAACTACCAATGCAAACAACAATCAATTTATAAGGTAAAAAAACCCCAACATTATGTTTGTCTTAATTTAGCAAAAACCTTGGGGAATATAAGATTGAAAGTTCATTCTGACTTTGGACAATAGTTTTTAAAAAAGAGTTAAGCTACTGTTTTTGAGGTTGAGAATTAACTTAATGCCATTAATTTAAAAGTAATGGCATGCCTTTAAAAGGAGGTGATGGATGCATTTTTGTCTCTCTCTATCTCTGAGTACTTCATTTCCCAGCGTCATCAGAATCGACATTCAGACATCTGATTTGCGAGGCTGCTCTCCTCTCATCTTCCTGCCACCTGTGAGCAGAACGTTCTGGATGGTCAGGAAGCATTTCACAGCTTTCTGTTCCTCCTCCTCAGACTCATGCCAAAGCCTTTGAAGCATGCAGCTGCCTGTCACACCCAGGGGGAAACCACTTGGACAGAAATAAAATGAAATCTCTATATCTGACTTCGTGGCAACCCTTTAACAGAACTTTAATTTATTGTTGATTTCTTTTTCATGTTTTGTGGTGGATGCTGGCCTGCAAACATTATTACGTTGAACAAATGCTATTAACACGTGTTATTATAATGCACCGAAATTAAAGCTGGGCAACATCTGCTATCTTTTGGGAAAATTAGGACTTGTTGGAACAAGCCATGAAATGGAACCCCCAAAGAACAAGGAAAAGAGGTCGCCCCAGGAACAACTGGAGAAGAGGTGTCCAGGCAGAAATGTCTGGAGTGGGATCAACTGAGGAGATCTCGAAAGAACAACCGAGTGAGGTGGAGGACATTTGTCATTGGAGCACAGGGCTTAAGAAGGACTTGTTGGACAGATGTTTTAACAGTGTGTTCATAAAATTCTTGAACACAAAACTCACATTAAAGCTGTGGCCTCCATTGGGATCAGCATGCTACAACTTTTAGTAGTCTGCACACATTGCAAAAGCTATACTTTTCTATAAGAATCATGAACACCAGGGCCTTTTTTTGTCTAAAATCTCTGAAACAATAAATGCTACATACAAAGTTGGTACACAGGTTCCCATGTAATTCTGGCCTCAGTCCTCAAAAGGCACCAATTTTGAGTTTTTGGCTAATATACGTCATGAGCCTTGAGCTTGACTAGATTCTTTTTACATTTTTTTATCCTTTTATCCCTTCATTTAAAACACTTAGTACTTATAAAGTTGGTTTTCTGGCCACTAGAAGAATCCATCATGTATGGTTATGGTTGTACTTTTAGCATAAATCACTGCTGCTTCAGTCTGCTGAAGGCCTCTGCTTCCTCATCTTCATGCAGAGCAGGATGATGACGAGTCAGCCTGTGTGTTCACCAAGCAGCTGGCACCACTGAGGACAAACGGGCCTGTCAGAGAAGGCCAGAGGCCGCTGGATGGGCCAGAGGCCACAAAAACCACAAGAATCCTTACTCTGGCATAGCTGAGCAACAGCTTTAGCCCTCGTTTAGGTTGGTTTAGAAGGGAAAGAGTCATGCTGTATCATGGATTTCTCTGAATTTCAAGGATTTTATCTTCTTTTGGCTTTTGCCAGTAATTAAGGTTCTCCCCTCCTTTTCATTTTTTATCATTTTGTCATTTTTCTTCCCTCAGAGGAAGCCATGTGTTGCAGCTCATTCTTGTCCAGTAAGAAAAACAACCTCAGTGGTCTTGAAAATCCCCTTAGGTAAACAATCCATCATAAAAAAACATGACAGCTTATGGGTTCTGTCAGGGTTTCAGTTGTATCTTTATTCCTCTGGGCCGAGCCAATTGTTTTCATTTCAGTGCTGCATTACGTTAATTTCTGCTTACTGTCAATCACCAAACACCCGCATGAAAACCTGGAGGAAGTAATCACTGAAAAGCTTGTTGCCTTACTAACGTTATTGTAATATTTGTGGGGTTCCTGTGGAACAGCAGTTTTTTGTCATGCTACTTATAAGTTAGACATGAAAGCTTGAGTTTATAAATATGATAGTACAAAATGCTAAATGATTGAGGGAAAAGAAAACAAGCTGAAGACAGCAGGAAGTGTGTTTCTTCAGCCTCTGCAGCTCTACACAATGGGATCTCTTATTGCACATGGGAGTATTTACCAACGCAACACAGATGAAAAGACCTCCCTTCCCTCCTCTCCTACACCTCCTCTCTGCTTCCCTCTCTCTCTCTGTCTCTCTGTTTCCCACTCCCAGTCTGGATTGATTTAACTGTACTGTTTCAATTGTCTCTGCAGCAGCAGATGTCAGCCATATTGAAAGTGGACTTGGAGCCAGGCTTTCTCAACTGGGCTCAGGGCCACCTCACATGTTTTTAGTCATTGTTTGACTGCTGAGTTTTTCCAATTGTTACAGTTGTCCTGCAGTTGGAGCAAACGTGGGTCAAGTACAGTAGTGTTTGCAGATATATTTCACATGCTTTCACACTTAAAGGAACACTCCAATTATTTGACACATGAAGATCAGTTCACTGATGAAAAGTAGTCAGCCTGTGAAAACAGTTGTGTGATGTCGCCTGTGACACTGGAGAAAATAGCTCTTTGTGGTGGCATCAGGGTTATCTTGGTGTGGACTTGCACACGTCAAATTGTTTACGTAAAGATTTACAAACTGGGGTTGTGTACCAGGCTGGGAGGCTCCCAAAAAACATTGAATCCTAATAAGTGTTTTCAAGCTTGATGTTAGCATATCTCTGCTTCTGTTGGACAGATTATGACCATTCCTTTTTTGATCCGTCTCACATTTCCCCCAACCTTTATGGAAGTGAAATACTAAATCACTGGGGCAAGCCTTTAACTGCATGATGGATGGCAGCCGGTTCAAAAAAAGACGGGTCAGAAAATCAGGTATACTTTGTATTTAAAGGACAACAATTTGCATGCTATTCGAGTTGTTCTTGCTGCAAAGGAGAATAAATGAACAGCCATATCTAATATTTTGTACAAATAAATCAATAGAATGGCACAACAGGAACTTGCTAACTTTAATGAGATTTATCCCATAGGGAATCATTACACAACTCTTCAGTTCCCCTCAGCAGTACAGTGCTTTCAGCCCATTATTTAGATTTTACAGTTTAGTTGCGACTTTGCTGTTTTGGTTCACTACCATCAGCATCTCTCAAAGCTCTAAAAACCCACTGTTAGCTACCTGCCCGTCACTAATCAGCTGACAGACAAAGTTAGCATATAGGTAGCCATTTAGCAGCACACAAGATTCAGATTTCCCTCAGGAACTAAAACAAGAGTGAGTACATAACTCCTAAGTTTGCCATGTCAATTTACTGTAAAAGATGTCAGTGTTGTGCTTACAATTTTTTTTCTGCTGCCCCCAAGAGGCCAAAGTATGTGTTAATACATGTTAAGGTACACTGTGTAGTGTTTTAAGTATTTTATTAGCTAAAATCAATGTCTTCATTCATAAATATGTCCTCAAGAATTTCTTATCTGTATTTACATTGGACGGGCAAGTCCAAGGAGGCTTCCATGTCGTTCCGTGATTTTGAAAAACTATAATCGCTGAGAGGGACATAAAGCACTAACCTACCCGTCTAGCTAATCCACAACGCGTTTTTGTTCGGAGCCAGCATCACGTGACTGAAACCAGCTGAAACGGAGAAGGAGATCAGTGAGAGGCGCTTGTCACCAATCCTCATTGCCAAAAAAGCGAAAATTGAAAGACATGTTGTCATAGCTTCTTGGTACATAACGGCTACTGTAGTTGCAACATGCATTTGAAAAAGCAATGCGCTATTTGTTTGAATGCAAAATACAATTTCACCGCTAGATGGGAGAAATTCCTACACAGTGTAACTTTAAGGATGTTAAAATCATGTATATGCTGCCTGACATTGAACCTAAATATTTAAACCTGAGACTCCATGTTTAAAATGGCTGCACAATTCCACTAAATGCATCAGTTTAGTCAAGTCAAGTCAACTTTATTGTCAATTCTGCAATATGTGCCAGACATACAGAGCAATTGAAAATACATTTCTCTCCGATCCACTGTGCAATAAGGACACATTCAAGAAGTTTAATAAAAAAGATAAGTAATATGTACAAATAAGATAAAGAAAGATAAGTAATATATACAATACAGTAATAAATAAAGTTTATATACATTTCCCTAAAAGTCAGCCTGGTACATTTAAAACCTTTGGGATGTCTGCTAGTATTAAGATAAAATCCTCTGTCCAGGTTGGCTGCACAGCATGACTTTAACTGACCCACCAGTAGGTTGGTTGAAGAGGTTAAACTCAAGATGATAGCTATATGTGACTGAAAATATATTGCTATGGCTGTCAGTAACTCCCCTAGCCTGATCTACAGTAACAAACAATCAACAGTTAAACAATTAACATCCCATAACTCAGTGTGAGTTTTATGTTCATTGTGCGCCACTCCCTTCTCATTCCGGCTTTTACAGCACCCTCCAGCAATGACACAAACGTCTACAGGGAGACATGAAGAAACAGGCAAACAGAAAACAGCGCAGTCATCCAGTTCTTCAGAACACTGCTTTAATTAGAAACAGAGAGACAGCAACTTTGAAATGTCCCCACTCACATTCATCTGCTCTGATATGTTTAGGGACACTGAATGCAAATGCTTAATGCAAAAAACATGTAAAAAAAAAAAAAAAAGAAGATCATGGATGGTTTGAAGAGAAAATAGCCAGTTTGAGCATTTACAGGCAAAATCATGATAATATCAACACTCCATGTAGAAAATGTGTTTTTCACTGGTTTTACTGTCCCATTGAGCCTTTTGACAATCAAAGCAGTCTTATTTCCACCTCTAGATCACATTCCTGCAGCAACACAAAGAGGGTGCAGTGATGCTTTGATTAGCCACAGAGGACAACGCAGGGGTCAGCACACCAGAACAAGCCTCCCAGTTTCACCTCCCTGCCTCCTGCCTCTCCTTCTATACAGCTCTTCTTATTAATACCCCTTCCGGGCTTCTTGCAAATCCTATCAGTCTGTTTGTCCGGATCTCACTCTGCGGCTTTTCCGGATCTTGAGAAAAGAAGGAATTGAGAGAGAGAGAGAGAGAGAGGGAGAGAGGGAGAGAGGGAGAGGATGGCTGAAGTCACTCTCCCAGAGCGTGGATCCTGGATTATAGGAAAAAGAGCAAATACCATGGAGCGTATAGAGGGAGGCAGCCGTGAGGCTTAAGACGCCAAACAATAGAAATTAATTAGAACTCCCTCACTGGAGCATGGCTCTACTGATTAAGGATTGGAGGATTATTGGATAAGCATGTGAAATACTGTTTTTGTGAACGGCAGGCCTCCTTCACTATCATTTCTCATGTGAAAGCATGGATGTAAACTCTACACTGCAAAAGATATTTTGGCACTTTGAGACACAAGTTTGCTTGGTGCCATAACATTTTCTAGGTTGACTGAAACAGACCTCAATACATAAGTCAAAGTTTATTAACCCCTTGAAACCTAATTTTCCTCTTTTGATTCCCCTTAAGAACCTTTTATGTTGCAAAAATGATTGTATTCCACAATGTCTTACAGTAGCATACAAAATTCTGAGCGGGCAAGATTAATCAAGGAAATTAATCAACTTTAAGTTACATTCAACTTAATTATCAAGAAAAAACACATATTGACCAGTTCAAGATCTCAAATGTAAGGATTCAACACTTTCTCTTGACGTTTTATTTAACTGTAAATTGCAGAAAACAAGCTATTTGTTACCTGAGATTATTTTCTCATTGTTTATTTTATAGACTAAAAGATTAAAAGATTTTTCTCAAATGTGATCAATATATTAATCAATATTAAAGCTATTCATTAGTTGCAGTCCTAATTCTGTATCAGCTTGTTCTAGGTCTCCATTAAAGCTATATGATGTTTACACTAAGTCAAAGACCTCATGTTGTTTATGATGCCACTCTTATATAGAATAGAAATATTTTAGATGCCTTGTGCATCATTTTGTGAGCATTTCCCCCAAACTCAGCCTGAAATATTTGGTATTATTGGAAATGTGCTACAGTTTAACATAAAGTGCTGTGAATTTTAATAATGTTTGAGTTTGTGCTGACTGACCTACCTGCAGGTTAATGAATTTTAAAGGGGAACTCCACTGATTTTACACATCAAAGTATGTTTTCAGGTCTTGGGGACATATTACTGCAAATGTGGAAGAAAGTTGTATAAACCTGTTTGTGGCTCCAGAGGGAGCTGTGTGAAGTCTGATAAATGACCTCAAATTATGTCACTTGAGTCAGTGTCGGTTGGGGCTGAAGACTACAAGTTTGAAAGAAAAAGAAAAGTGCGGGTGTGGAGTTACAGAGGAGTGAGGTTACCAGACACCTGTAAACTGCTTCACATCTCCGCTGGAGGATAGCGACTCAAGGCTACATTAGCCACTACTAGCATAACTCACCCAAATCTCTGACCAAACTGTTGGCAGTCATGTTGCATTGTAAGTCGCCAGGTTTTGACAATGACGACGAATGCGTGGAATAAAAAAGACGATATCTCTGGTTCTGTATTGATTTTCTTTTAACTGTCCGTTACAAGTCCCACAATGGAGTGCAATACTAAATTTGTGGAGTACTCATTTAAGGGCGTCTAGTTCTACTGTAGTAATTCATTTCTGCTTGCTGTGTTGTGTTCCAAGACTTTGAAATCCCAATTTTAAGTTGAACTGATTAAAACTGATTAACTCATAAAAGTAATAAGTTGTAATAAGCTGATACTGAAGCTGTCGTGAGTTGAAATTGACAGTATCATGAATGGGAAAAAAATAGGTTTTTGCTTTTGTGCAGATGCAATCTGTGTGTAAAACACATTTGGCTCAGTGTCAGAGTGGATGAATGAAGAGGAGATGGAGACTCGCCTCAGGGTCAAAAGATCAGACAACACAACAGCAGAAAACCACAAGTTGAAAAGAGACAGAGTTGGAAACTCAAGGCCAAAGTCTCCCTGTGGAGAGAGTGTCCTCTCTCTCTCTCTCTCTCTCTCTCTCTCTCTCTCTCTCTCTCTCTCTCTCTCTCTCTCTCTCTCACGCAAACACACACACACACACACACACACACACACACACACACACACACACACACACAGCACACACACAGGTGTCAGGGAGGGAGGTATCCCTCCCTCCAGGCAGGCTAATAATGAGAAGGTGTATAATTTGAGGGCCAGAAATGTGAAGCATTCACCATGAATGACAACAAGCAGGATGTTGGACACAAATGAAAACTCAACAGTAAAGGCTCAGAGTGGTCCCAGAACATTGTTACCCCTAATTAATCCCAAATAACACAAGTGAGTGAATACAACAACTTTACATTTGACCATGTTTGAGCCCATGTACATTTGGTTCAGTTTCAGCTGGACTAATCTGACTGTGCGCTCCAAGTTACCTTTCAGCCTTCCATTTTATTTTCATTTAATTTGCTTCGTTGTAACCAACCCAAACAAAATATGCCTCAGATATTCTGCTTCTAGGCTGTTCTGATTGGGACATAATTGTGGTACTCAATGCATCATTTGTGGTTATAGTCCTACTGCTACTACTGTATTATGGAAGGCTAATGTACTCTATTGGTATGAGAACATGATTTTACAAGCCATTTCTGTTATTAGAAGGAATATGATATTTCTTAAAAAAAAAAAAAACAGCATGAAAGGTGTAAATAGGTAAAACGTCTTTACTGCAAAAAATGTTAGTCTAATGTTAAAATCTTGTTTTCTTCAAAACCCAGTAAAAAGAGATTTTGCTTGTTTAGTCTCATTTCGGGGGTTATTGTTATTGAAAAATAATGTTAAAACGATGTAGATTTGGCACCATGATGATATGATGTTGATAGTGTTTTGCAAGTTTGCATTAGTTAGCCTAATAGAGAAATTATCTGAAGCTATTTTAATTAATTTTAAAACATTGACGACTTTAAAAAATCTTCGAGTTCAACAGTTGACCAACACACCTTGTATACATGAGCGATTTTTTGCAGTGTGCACCTAACGGGAGAAAACTTCTACACACTCCACGCCCCTAAAATCTCTGCAGAGGCGGGGGGGGGGTGTGTGTGTCCCAGTCTCTGAACACCAAACATCCTCCAGGACGCACGGACGGAGGACGCGCGTAAAAGCTACCGAGCTGCTTTATTTCTAACGTGAACGACATCGTTGAATTCCGTTAGCGTGTCCAGTAGTAATGTTTGGACTTTTCTTCGTTTTCTAGGTGCTATTCAGCAGGTACAGCGGGGGGGGGTTATTCGCTGTGGCGATCCGGAGGCGTGTTTCCTTATGATGCTCGGATATCTCAGAAGTGTATGCTCCCCGCTTTGGATACATAATGCAAGGATTTGTGTCGGATTAAACAAGAACGCTGCGTAAAGGAAAACCCGAACTCACCAGTGTGGCCAGTGACGCTTATTTAAATCCTGCAAAGTGCGGAATGGGGCCGTCATCTACACTGCTTATCGTTGCTTTTTTGGGTGAGAAACATTTATATGAATTGACTGTGTGAGTGGGGAGGTTTGATTGAAAAACATGTTTGACTCCACGTGTGCATGGAAAACAAACTGCGTAAACAGCCTATGGGAGTCTGGAGTATGGAAGAGGGATGAGATCTTCGACATTACTTATGTATTTTTAACAATGTAATGTAATGATTGTAAACGTTTTCTACTTCTTCTGTGAAGCATTTATGTCAGACAGGAACCTGATATGCCGCTCTTCACTTCAGCACACCTGTTTACCATCGTGGCTGTGTGTTTGTGTCCAACAGGCCTAATGGGAATACTATTTTCTAGATAAGTTATCCCTGATGCCACAGTGATGAACATGTTTTAAGGCTAGAAGGCAATAAAAAGCTTCCCTGGGGCTGCTTGGCAGATGAAAGCACTGGCACAGTTAAAAGCCACTTAAAACATCCATTCCTGATGAAAACTTGTCTGAGCAGCAGAGGATTATGGTACTGCAGATGACCCAATCCATCTGCTGGCATATCTGAAGGCAACATTTGGCTGCAACTTGAATGAATGGGTTGAGATAAAAACGATATTTTGGAGTCCACTTATCCTGAAGTGTGTTTAAGTGAATCTAACGTCCAATTAAGTGGTGTGTTATTGCAGCCTTTCGTAGTGGCAAAGAAAATGCACTGTCAGCCTAGATTAGCTTGCAATGTAAATTTACTGGAGAAAACCTCAGCAAGAACTTTGTAGTATTTAAAAAAGACTTGCAAAGAAACATGGAGTAGCTGCTTGTACTTCACCTTTTATGAATCTAATGAGACTTCTGCTGGGCCTCAATAGGGTCTTTAAGTTTTATTACACCTGTAAATATTCAGCAATTTTAAAAATACAAGAGAATTGTTAAACTCTTTGCTCAAGTAATCGCTTATCCAACAACGTTTTTATGTTTATCTTGATGTTGGATTGAGAAGAAGTGAAGATATGTGTGAGTCTCTCTCAAATATTGGTGATTGCCAGTGCAGGAAGCAGACAAAATGGCACAGCAATAATAGAAAAAACACTTAATAAAATAAACCATTTAGCCTAATCTCTGTGGCTGAAACCGATATTGATAAAAAAAAAAAAGGAAAGTCTGAAAATTATAAATCAGCAACACCTAACAGAACCATTTAGCAATACACACTGAAATTTGGTCATTTGAAGGAGCTTTGATATTTAGTGATATGTGACCGGGAGATAACTTAACTTTACTATCGAAGGTAACTGTTGATATAAAATGACAGCAAATTATGAAAAGTAAACTAAATCATCATACATGAAAATCAATCATACAAAATACTTTAAACTTATATTCAGTAACTGTTAAAAATACATAAAATGTATGTGCTGTTTGTTTGCATACATACCATAAATGCAGCTATGTTATATGTATATATGTTGCATGCTTAAAGCTAACAAGACACAAAATATAATACATAAATGGATGTTTTTAAAGGATTGTGCTAGTGAGATGAAAAAGGGTTTATAAAATATAATAAACTCCAACATTAAGGTTAAGGTAGTCAATATGTTAAGAGGATATCTGCCGATGATAATAGCCTGCTAATATCAGTCGGACTCTGTTACAAACACGGCTACAGTTTTGGCTGAATGCCATTTACTACCATGTTTCAGTTGTCAAGCGATCAACACTGTGATGTGGGAGTTTTCAAAGCAACATGAGACAACTCGCAACAGATATCCAAGTAGTAAGTGCTGTAATTACAGAAGCATCAGTCAGAAAATAATTTTATATCATGGGAACCATTCTTGGAAATCATGTCAGCATAAGTTTGACAAATGGAGACAAACTGCAGCAACTGAAAGAAAGAAACGGGGGTCACAAGTTCAAATAAGGGAAAGATGGAGGAAAGACAGATGGAGGGGATGCTAATTGTCACGCAGCCCAACATGTCCCACTTCTGTTTCAGCGGTCATTCAGTGGTGGAGGAAGAAGTTAAATTCTTTTTGACAATGGCAACACAGCAATGGGAGAATATTCTTCATTCCTGCAAGAAAACGCTGATAGTGAAGAACGGAACCTTGACAAAACAATTTTACCTCAAAGTCCATTTAGTTGCTGCTCGAGAACTTTTAATATCACATGCTCTTCATTAACAGATGGAGTTTGTCATGGAATTGTAGATGTACACATTTCCATTACTTCTGACCAGTCAAAGGACTTTATTTGTCCATGTTGGTTCTTGACCTTGGAAACCGAAAGCTCAGTCGCTGCAGAAAAGAAATGAAAGAAAACTAAATGGACTTTGAAATAAGACTGAATGGACCCTGTAGATGCACACAATGCATGCTTTAGATCATGTCTAACATTAAGTGTGTCATAAAGCTTAAACAATAATTATTTTCAGAGTTTCTGAAAAGTTAAGAGGTTAGAGGTTCAAGATCGATTGCCAGTGTGGACTGTTGGTCCACCACTTTGGTCCAGACTGAAATATTTCAACAACTATTGGATGGATTGAAATTTTGTCAGACATTCATGGTCCACAGAGGGTGAATCCTAATGACTTTGGTGATCCCCTGACCTTTCCTCTAGCCCCACCATGAGGTTAACATTTTCAACTTTTAGTGAAATGTCTTGACTGCCATGAAATGTTATTCAGACATTCATGTCCCCCACAGGATGAAATGTAATAACTTTGGTATCTCTTTACTTAATGCGGTGGCATCATCAGATCAAAATTGCAAATGTGTCCAATACCCTTTTGGTTTATGACCAAACACCTTAAAAACTAACATTTCCATCAGCGCACTCAGATGATGAACAGGGAAAACATACCTGCTAAACATCCAGATGTTTGCATCACTGTGAGCATGTTAGCATGCTGATATTAGTATTTAGCATCAGCATACTACATATGCTACAGCCCCACATAGCTTCTAAGCTCCCATTGTGTCTATAAAGGCTATGGTCTTACTGAGCTGTTAGCATGGCTGTAGACTCTTATTACCCATCAAAAACAACATTTTGTTACTTTGAGCTGAATGTAAAATTCTAATCTGAATGATGAATGTCTATTGGATTACAAAAAGTACAAAATTTCCCTCTGAAATCCAGCGACCCCTACTCAAGTCAGTACCTTCTTTAAAATGTTAGTTTCTCCACCCCCTTTAAGTCTTACATTGGTCACTGCCAAATGCAAAGATGACACAAAGAACAGTCCTTTCTTTGGTCTCTGCTCTGGCACTTCTGGATGTTTCTCTTCCCATAAACGATGTTGAGTCTCTCTACTTGTCAGGGGTCCCAGTGCTGTTACCTCACTGGTGGGATCAGGCCAACTGGAAATGTTCTCTGTGGTTTGGGGTTCTGAGAGTTTTGTGGGTGCTTTGATTTTGATAGAGAGCAGCAGTTTAGGAAAGCAGCAGCAGCGAGGGACCGGAGAGGGTTCAATTCGAGCCGGTCTGATTATTCCCTTAAATGTGTTTTTTTTTTTTTTTTTTTCTTTTCTTTAAAGAAAGCCATTGGAAGAAACACACACATTCAATTCTCATTAAATGTGTAGAAGTTGTATGACACTTCCCCTTAAAAAGTAATTTTACGAACAGGCTACACATAACCTCTTTTTTGTGATTAAGAATTTTTCATTTTTTAACAAAATACAAAACTTACAACTCACAACATGAACCCCCTCCCCCCCTTGGTCATCACCACCCACCCAGACAAAAATTAAGAAAAGATGACACAGTAACTACAATATTCAAAACCATTCAACAGAATAGTAACAAAACGAACAATAATGTATAAATGACAACACCATAAGCCCATTATACACGTCTCTCCGCAGCACAAAGCTTCTTAGGAGCCCTCCAGAATGCTCAGGTACTTTCCCCATTTTTTAGTATAGACATCCAATCTGGCAAACCGTTTTTATATATGAAATTTTTTCAAACACTGCCACCCTAGTAATCTCACAAGCCCATTCCTGGATTGACAGCACCCCTTCATTCTTCAATCCTCTTAAAATAATCGGTCTGGCTATTAAACTAGTCTGGACCCACCTTCTTATGTGCATCAAAAAAACAAACCTTTTTATAACCTTGACCTTCCTTGCTATTTGCATCACAAGATATTTTATTAAATAATGGATCCAAATTAACTTTAACTAGATCTTTTAACTGGGGAGGGAATAAGATACCCAGATATACAATACCTTGCTTTGGCCACTGAAATGCACCTGATTGGAAGGCTGTTATGGGGCACTGAGCTGTTAAAGGTAACGCTTCTGACTTGGACCAATTTACCCTTTAACCTGAAAATTTTGAGAGAGTCAATGATCCCGAGTAGACAGGGTATTGATCTGCTAGGTTCGGACACAAAAAGTATTATATCGTCCGCGTAAAGCATACGTTACTACACCTCCTACCAAAACACTTGGGAAGTTAGTCTCCCCACTTATGGCTGTTGCCAAAGGCTTTATGGCTAAACAAAACAACAAAGGAGAAAGAGATGAGCCCTGTCTTGTACCCTTTCCAAGAGCAAAATATTTAGAAATGAACCCGTTAGTTTGCACCGCAGCCTCTCTAATTAACTTTATATAATTGCTGCTAAACCCATATATTTTTAACATAATATATGCTAGCCCCATTCAACCACATCAAACGAGGGAAATAGCAGCTATTGAGGATTGTCTATCAGCTACAGACCATGCAATATTAATGAGGCGCCTGATATTATCTGACAAGCTACACCCCGAATAAACCACACCTGATCAGGATGAATTGGAGAAGTATTAACCTTGTTTAATCTATTTGCCAATTATTTTAAAATAATCTTAATGTCTAACTGCATTAGGGAGCTTGTGCCGTAATTCTTACAGTCTCCTCGGTCTTTACCGTTTTAGGAACCAAAGTTATCAAAGCCTGCCTAAATGTTGGTGGCAGTGTGCCCTTCTCCAGGGCCTCTCTATATACCTCTAACAGAAGTGGAGCCAGTTCAGTTGCAAAACTCTTAAAAAATTCTGCTGTGAAGCCATCGGGCCCTGGGGCCTCACCCACAGGCAGGGCCCCCATTACCTCTTTAATTTCCTCTACAGTCAAATCCACATCAAGGAGTTCTCTTTGCTCTTCTGTCAGTTTGGGAAGCCCTAGTGGCTCTATGAAGAAACACATTTCTTCATCAGTAGAGGTAGATAATAACTTATAGAGATCAGTGTAAAATTCTTAAAAAATCTTGTTAATATCTACAGTTGCTGTAAAAACAGCAGAAATAGTGGAAGCTGATTCCCTCTGTTTTATGTATCTAGCGAATAGATTTCCTGCTTTGTTTCCTGATTCAAAATAATGTTGTCTTGCCCTGAATAAATTGAATTCAACCTTCTGAGATAGACTATTGTTATATTGGTATTTTAATTGAGTCAGGTTTCTCAGGCCATCCTGTGATATTCTTCTTTTAATCTCTGTTTCAGCAAGTTTGATTTTACTTTCTAGTTCGAAAGGTGCTTTATGATTACTCTTAAGAAATTAAGCATGTTGTATAATGTGCCCCCTGATCACAGCCTTTAAGGCCTCCCATGCCACCCCTGAAGACGACACTGAGAACCAATTGATCGCCAAGTAATCTTTTTAGCTCAGACCTAAGCCACTCTATATTTTCTGGCTCCTGTAAAGCTTTATTTACTCTAATAAAGCTTTTGTTATAATTATGATATCCTCACAAAGCCACAAATTAATGCTAAACAAGTCTGATGCAGCTTACACTAGGTCAGGGCTGTTTTCACATCAAATCAAACAGCTTAGCATCAGATACAGAAACTTTTTCCCACATCAGTTATCAAAAACCGCAAAATAACATGCATGTTTGACTTCTTAGTCAAAGTTATTCTCAGATTGAGTATGAATGAGCTTTCCTTTTAAACATTACGTCTTTTTAAGTGAGGAGAAAGTTGGAATGTGTTTGGAAGCTGGGAAGGAAACTAAATAGATATTAAAGACAGTGATGCAAGATATTCTTTCAGTATCTCTGTTGACGAGGGCAGACATTTCCCAGAATCCCTAGAAAGCTGCAACAGAACCTCAGGAGAGAATTCATCGTCTTCCTGTGTTTGCCGTATATCCACATTTGAGAAACTGAGGGTTGAATAAGCTGGTATGTTTACTTAATTTTCTTTTGCTGTTCTAGTTCATTAATCAATGCATTATTTTGACGTTGGAGAACTTACTATATGTACAAATCAGTGTCAGTAATTGAATTAATATGTTCATTGTCCAGTCCTTGTGTGTACTTTTAATACTTTGCCTTGGAGAACAAGTGTGTGTGTGTCCGTGTCCATGCCTGAAATTCACCTGAGGCACAGAAACTTCAGTGAAGTAAAAGTGTGTTCACATTACACATCTCACTAGGTTTCCTTTTTAAATTCACACACACATAAACTGGTAGCTTCTGCTCTCCTCATTGTAAAAACAAACTGTTTGCAGCGGGGGGGTTTTGCACAAAAAAGGCCTCACACATAAACACACACACAGAGCAAACCGTAAAGCCTTTTTTTTTAACACAGCTTTAGCCAGCAGCGTTAGTAATGCCACCAGCTGAGTTGGGAGATCAAGTCTCACCACTGTCCAGTGTTTCCACTGAGCAGCGCTGTGATATGGTGATTTACACACACGCCTCAGCTAACACACACAGGAGCTGCCTCGCTGGGTGTAAAACAATTGGATGGAGCTTTGTTCTTCATGGAGTTTTTTTTGTTTCTCCCGGAGTGTTACTAGTTTCAAATTAAAAGCACAGAGGCAACCACCGCTGCATTCCATGGCATTAAATGATATTGCCAGGCAAGTTGGGTCCAAACAGAAAGAATGAAAAGGCAAGTCTTCATATTTCAAGGTAGATTTAGGTGATAGTAGAGTATTACATGGACTCAATCCTTGCTGGACTGTGAGCTTCAAGGCTTTTCTTTGGCTTCAGGCTTTGAAAATGTTTTAATTTCCGATATTTTATCCCCTTAAACTCAACCCATTGTTGAAGGTATTGCTTTTTCATGTGGTGCATCAAGGGTATGTGGACGGGGTGGTTTCACATCTCAATGCTGCGCTTTTTTTTTTCTTTTTCAAGATTTTCTTTTGGGCATTTCAGCCTTTTAATGGAAAGGACAGCTAGATATGAAAGGAGAGAGAGAGAGGGGGAAGACATTCAGGAAATCGTCACAGGTTGGACTCGAACCCTGGACCTTCTTGCGTCAAGTCACACACCTCTACATATGTGCGCCTGCTCTACCAACTGTGCTAACCCGGCCACTGCACTTGTCTTTTTTAAGTTTTGTTTGTAGCTTGATTTCAGAGTCTGTTTTTAGTTTGTTCAAGTCTGCTATGGTAGCAGTTCTTCAACTTGGACATCTAAGCTTTGCCTTTTCCTCACATTTCAGCTAATATTAACCCATAAGACTGCACTCATACCAGGTGTTGCAGCTGATAAAGCCCTGTAATCCCTGTGTGATGACATGAGTTAAAATGACTACATAAAAGCCTCTAAACACTTCAAAGAGGCCCGGCTGATTGAATAAACAGAGTGAAAACACGAGAGGGAAACTTCAAATAGAAAACGATGGCTTGTTAGTTTGAGCTAAGTGTAGTTCACTTTATCAGTTGTCATAAAAGCATTTGTCATTTATTAGGATGCAAAGATCTGAAAGAAAGCAGCTCTGGCACTAAACTCATTCTTTAGTGGTTTATCCAACATTAACTTCAACGAGGCAAATGTCTGAGGTTCAGACCTTGCGCTGAAGGGCACTTTTCTTTTTTTGCCCCCACACAATCGTGCCTAAGAGATGGCAAGTAAATGAATAAAGGTAAATATCTTATTGTTCCTGCAGGCTGGGCTGAAGGTGGTTCATCTCTTCACTACTCAGATGGTCGATCCAGCCGTCTCTCTCTGGAGAAAACCTTTGGCCGGTCACTCAAAGACTCCCAGTGCCAACACATGTTGAAGCACCTTCACAATGGAGCCCGAATCGCTGTGCAGATGCCTCCCAACGTAGAGGGTCACTGGGTGTCCACCAGGTAAACAACTATAGACTTATGGCTGTATGTTTTCTCTGCATTTTGAATAAAAAGGCAGGAATTTTCACATGCAATGCAACTATCCCAAATGTTTAAACAAGGGCATTAAAACATGACCGCTTTTTTTCTGAATATCGAATACAGCCCCTTTTTTTTTTTTGCTTATTTTTCAAGTAGCGATTACTGTTACTTCATGCCTGTACAGTAAGAAAATAAACTTGCAAGGCTTTTTGTCCTGTTAGTCTGTTTTATTTTTTTGTCACATGTTTATAATATTTCTGTGAGCAGGAAAATCTTTTGTTGGTGTATTTGTCGCACTTTATGGTCATCTGCTTTTTTTTTTATGACCAAATTCAGATTATCCTACCCTAAAAATCTTGAACTTGTAAAAGAAATGCTTTGCATCTGCTAAATCATAAACCCTGAATTTCTGAGTGTAAGGATTGGCAGTGGTGGAAAGAGAATCTTTCCCTGATGTATATTTTATTATACGTTTCATAACTCAAACAAGCAGTTCAGGTTTTGGTGAGGTTGTGAAAACAAAATGAAAAATCTAACTTTTCTGAAGAACATAAGGAGATCCATAAGTCCATATAAGAAAAGTAAGGTTAGGCCCACGGTTGTCGGAAGAGCAAGCTTCAAGCAGGTGTGCAACTGAACTGAACTCAACAATGAACTCTCCTTCAGGAGCCTTGCTTTTAAACAGGAAGCACCTCCTACCAGCAAAGTTAGTCCATAATCAATAAGACAATAAAATAACATTTCTATGTAAAAACAACAATTTCTAAATCATTGTTCTAATTGTCCTAACACAGAAATATAAAAAGTCTAGATTGTTTAGAGTACTTACAAGACTATTACCTGAAACCATGAAAAAACCCCTCTGTACTCTACTTTATGGTACAGTCTAAGTTCCCCTACTATAAAGCCCATTGGAAACTTTCATTTTGTGTTTGGCAGTTTGGACCCATGACCAGTAGGTATAGTAATATGGATGGGACCTCATGCAACAAACATTTTGTCAATTGAAGTAACCTAACCAATAAATAAATTTGAATAGAATCTATTAATCAATTTGGTGGTTATTTTTAACCAATTTTGTGGTTATTTTAATGAAGAATCTGAATGATGACTGTATGCATACTGAAATGACCAGATATTACTTATGTTAGTAGGTTAATGTTAGCATGCTAACGTTATACCCACATGTGCTTATTATGCTAACATAACTCAGCCACAGAGGCCTCAGGGCTACACAACTTAATAACACAACAAGGACATTTTTCAGTTAATTCCCTGCTGGCATCTGCATTACCACACAAACTGAAATTTGAGACCCCAAAAAAGTGGATTAAAAGTTTACAGTAATGGATTGCGGTGACCTTAACATTTCAAGTCTCTGCAAATTGATTGAGCTAACGTTAATATAATGGAATGAACTATAACCCATGGCTGCTCAGAAGGTAAAAACAAAAACATGGTAAACAAGATAACGGTATACTTTGGTCTATGGCAATGTCTCTCAAACAATACATGTTCTCTGCACCATAATTCAATTCACAATTTCATGCCAAATAAAAACTTGTAGAAGACCTTATTTTCAATTTCAACAGTCTCTTACATATGAGAGTTGTACAAATACATGTTGTGGAAGAACATTCACTTGTGATAAAGTTAGAAGGTCCTTTTTTAAACAGCAACTTGATTGAAATATATTGTGGAAAGGCAGACAACACAAAAGAAATAAAGAAAGGGCTTGCTGCACACTAAAACACTTGGCTCTGGACCAACTTAAGACTTCTTGGTATTTACTAAAACCTTTTCTGCACGTGGATTTGCATGGTGTTTATCTGAAACCTCTGTTTTCTGTTACAGCTGTGAGGTGAGACCAGGCCCGGAGTTCCTGACACGCTCCTACAGTTTCTACTCCAACAACAGCTTTGAAGCTCACCAGTTCTACTACGAGGACAACCACTGCACCAAACCCACCTACACTCTGGTGATCCGGGGTCGTCTGCGCTTACGCCAGGCCTCCTGGATCATCCGCGGCGGTACAGAGGCGGAGTACCACCTCCACCGGGTCCAAATGGTTTGTCACACAGCCACTGTGGCCAAAGAGCTCAGCCAGAGGCTCAACCGCAGCTGCAGAGGGGCCGTTAAGGGCCCCTGGGAGCCCAGTGTGATCTACTCGCTGTGGAGTGAGGAGGGCGGCTACGACTGCTCCAGGGAGCTTAACTTTGCCATGCATGAGCTGCAGCTGCTGAGGGTGGAGAAGCAGTACCTGCATCACAACCTGGATCACCTGGTTGAGGAGCTGTTTCTGGGAGACATCCACACGGAGCCGTCCCAGAGGCTGTACTACAAGCCGTCCAGCTACCAAACCGCCCTGCAAAACGCCAAGGTAGGTCCCTAATGATCATCTCCCAATTAGAGTTTAGAGGGATGAGGTGGAAATGTGGCTGCGGTGTCTTCGTCGAACACAAATATTGGTTTGTCTACTTGCTAAAATTCTGTAGATTACTAGTCCCCTGTCAAGGGATCACAATATAGTTGTAAGGAGTCTTGAGGTGACAAAGTAGAAAACAAGAAAAAACTGAACCAGATAACTTACCAGTAACCACTAGTACAGCAACCAGGATGAGAACTTTTCCTATCCACTGCATTTTGTCTTTGTTGGAATGCACGACCAAGCCGGAGGTAGGGTTTTGCTTTTTGTCCTGAGCATGCAGCTCGGTGGAGAACCTCTGCCGAACTTAACTCCGACTGTGTCGACCCTCAAAGACCACACACACCAGAAAGAGCATAAACTGACCTTAAGAACAGTGTTCTTTTGACAAGGGTTTATCTTAAGCGTAGCCTATGCAATGCTGTAAAGAAACCTGGGTAAAATACAATATGAAAGTAGGTCTTTACTTTTTGTTTATAAGGTATCAGAGTGGTAGAAGCTGGAAAGTCAATTTGTAATTTTTTTTGTGATTGACAACTTGACATACAATCTGAGTTATGCGACATTAAACTTGAAACTCCTTTGTCTGCATCAACAAACCACCTTCTACGACAAATCTGATTTAGGATCAGCGTGCATGTCAACAATCTTGCCCTTTCACACTTAACATTTGCACTGGTAGAAACCAGAAGCTATGTTCATACTGACTTCATCTCCAGAATCTAGCCTCAAGAAAGAGCCCTTTCTTTCCTCTGCTGTGCCTATCGGATGTAATTTCTCTATTTACACTGCTGAACAGCAGTTTCCCCACGGGGTGAAACCCTAGAGTTATGTTTTCACTGTCACCCTCTACAGAGATTACAATGAAATCCTGTTCGGGTTGGCTGTCTAAACAAACATCCATTTATACGGGGATGATGGGGCTTGGTGTTGCTGATCAGAATGTAAACAGAGTGAGGATCTGTGATCAGACGAGCTCCCCTGTGGTGCTGTAATGACCAGAGCTGCTCTCCTTAAGCCCCTCCGGCCTGCTGAGGCGCGATGTGAAACCCTGGCCTGTCTCTGGGAGCGATCAACATGTGGTATTCCTAGAATTTGGAATCATGCGGCCATATGAGTTATTCCAGCGAGCGCATACCCGGTCTGATTTCATGCATGCCTGAGGCTCATATCAAAGTGTTACATGTGCTTTTTTTCTACTAATTTTTTTGTGAATAAGAAGGAAGGCGGGGTAATTGGGCAAGCTGGGATTCACTTTCAGATGCACTTCCAAAGAGTCAAATATAATTACAGCATTGCCTCAAAGGGCCAGCTCACCAAAATTGCATTATTTCCTCACTTACCTGTAGCAGTATCTAGCCATGCAGATAATTTAGATTTTTCTTGCCAAGACTTTTGAGAGATTAGTTTTTCTGCTGCCACCCAAATATACTGGAAGTGAATGGAGTTCTGATTGTGGTGCTTACAGCATTGAAACATTACATTTACATAATTCAACAGCAATATCTCTTTCCAGAAACAGTGTCCGTGGTTACTATACGTAATCCACAGAACAGTTAAGATTTCATAGAGACTATTGTTCTCTGCAGGAAGTTATTCCAATATAAACTTTCCGGTGTTCTTTGGAGTAACTGGGACATTGTTGCACTAATCATTATTTTAGTGGTCGAATAATAATAATAATGTGTAATGTGATCGGTGTTCTCGTAGCGACAAACTCAGAATTATTGCTGAACTCTGCAGAGTCCCTCGGCTCTACCTAGCATTTGTCTTTTCAGCTTATTGTTATGGTTAGGGCTGCACAATTAATCAAATTTTAATCACGATTTTGGCTTCCCACGATCAAATATGCATGATCGAGCGATATTTAAAATGCGTCATTCCGTTCATAGAACACTTCTTATCAAAGTTTTTGCAAAGCCAATATACCGCTCCATAAACCACTGTCTGACGTGTCTCCATGAGCCAATCAGAGTTGTTCCCTGCACCGTGCAGCGTTTTTAGATGTAGACAGTCACAGAGGACAGAGTAACGTGAGGAAAATTCCACAAAAGGTAGCAGTCGGTCATCATTAGCCGGTCACAATGTTTACCAGTTTACCAGTAAACGCAACATTTTGTCCCGTCTGTTTTGTTTTTCAGACAACAGCAGTGTCCATAGTGCTAGTTTGTGTCTTTTAGCTCATAGCTTTAGCAGCAGACTGTTGGACGTCCCGCTGTTGGAATCCTCTACAGTGAAATACAGTCGCACTACACAGTTTAGCTGTCAGCATTTTAGCCGTGTTTAATCCACTTACTACTGTAGCTAACGGTAGGCTAACATTACCTGCTGCGTAATGTGTTATTAGTGTTTACTAGCGTGACATGCAGCGATGTTTGTGTTGCCTCTAACATGGGTTTCGGAGCATCAGAGTGCAACGCAGACATGTAAGTGGCAGTGTAATGAGCCACCGAAATCCGCGTTGCTATTTCGTCCGGCAGATACCGGGCACCACATGCGCCTTTAACGTGAACAGAAAATTGCGTTGCCTGTATCTTTCATGGCAAACGTGCATGTGTGGAAAGCGGTTGCACAACAGCTGAAATTGCATACTCCTTCACAGTATCCTTCAATAAAGGAGGAATGTAGCACAATATGGACGTAAAAGCAGTTATAATTAGCCTATGTGACAATAACATTTTGTTTTGGTTAAAATCAACAAATAATCGTGACAATTAATCGTGATCTCAATATTGATCAAAATAATTGTGATTATCATTTTGGCCATAATCGTGCAGCCCTAGTTATGGTTTTTACAGCCAGCAACTTTACTGTTTTAATTAACTCTCAGCGCTCTTATTAACCTCATCATAAAATTCTGATCAACCTGCTGTACATTAAGTGCCTTGCCGCGAACGGCAGAGACTAGCTGGTGAATATAGTGGAACATTTAGCACCTAAAGAGCCAGATATTTTCCTCAGGAGTTGGTGGAGAGCAAAACAGCTAATAGGTGGGTGTGTATTGGTGAAAAGGCTTTATACAATGTTTTTCCACATATGCAGTAGAACTCCCCAAGACCTGTAAACAGACTTTGATTTGTAAAATCTGTGGAGTTCCCCTTTTAAATTCATGAAGTGGCCATAAACAAGACTCCATTTGAATACTTATATTGTTTCATGTCTGCTGAAAGTGCAAATAGGTAACAGTTTGCTAACTTGAGCTTTAAATTAGCGTATATAAGCAACTAAAATGGAAGTTCATTCAGTTCCATTGTATATGGGTGGAGGAATTTCCAAATCAGTTTAATCACAACCTCAGCACATACGGTAGATCCAAAATGATCTGCTCGGTTAGATCCTTGTAGAGGTAAGTGAGAAAACATATTTTGTAACGTGGTGAACCATTTAAGTTTGGTAATATGCTTCTATAATACAATCCTGGATTCTAAGCATTTTTGAACATCATAACTTTTTTATAGCTTGAATTCTGAGCCCCATTGGTCCCCAACTGTGTGCATACAGTAAATTAGGTGTTAAATTCTATACTTTTTTTTTGGTGAAATGCCTCACAAAAAGCACTAAATCCGACCATCTCTTGAGGTTGTAATGGTTTCTTTTCCGGGACTTTTATTGCCATGGTGACTATCCAATCCATTAATCCTAAGCGGTGTAGCCCAGAGCTGGTCCCAGTCCAGAACATTTACTGGTGCCAGCATGTTGATCTCAATAGTGATGCAAGAGCAAGGCAGCAGACATTTGTTTATTGTTTCTAATCAGTTTTTCTCCATTTTCTGTCGCCAGGTTCACTGCTGCGTCACCAAAAGCAGATTAACTACCAATCGATAATGATGCTTGTTAGGCAGGGTTCTGTGTTTTCAGCTTATTATTGTTGCTTGTTATCGTGTTTTATACGTATCCCTCATGCAGAGACTCATTTGTTATTCTTTCCTGAGTTTGGTTTATGATTTGTTGTCTTTTGCTACTTCTTTGTGAGCCTCTAAGCCTTTGAAGTACATTTAAAACTTGTGCAATGAAGCCAGATAAGACTCTTATTATGAATTCCTGGGAAGTCACCTTACAGGAGAGATGCTGGTCTGGCTCTAAGGATCCCAACTTAGAAACACGTAGGTGTAGTCGGTGGTGAAAGTTACTTAAGTAAAAGTACTAATACTACAGTGTGAAAATACTTCACTACAAGTAAAAGTCCTGCATTCGAAACCTTACTTAAAGGGGAACTATGCCGTTTTTTTAGCTTAATTTACATTAACTAAACAGCAACAGAGTCATTGGAATGGTTATATGACTTTTTTTCGTGTTGAATGGTTGTTGTCTCGCTCCCCCCTAGCACCTGTGAGCGGAAAAACCACCCTTGCAACTTTTGGCCCGCGAGCCACTGGACAGGACGGGGATGAAAAATTGTAATCTGTAAAGTACTAAAATAAAAGTACAATATTTATTTAGCATTAAGTTGCATAAAATAGAAATATTCAAGTAAAGTACAAGTACCTTAAATTTGTACTTAAGTACAGTACTTGAGTAAATGAAGTTACGTTCCACCACTGGGTGTAGGGTTGATGATATAACCAAGATGTGTTTTAAAACCTGACGAGGTTTCTGTTCCTTGTAAAATGTTTGCTTCTGGGCATCCTCTTTCCCTGAACTATGTCGGTAATCCCCAAAATGCCCAAATGAAAGATGGCTGCCAAACAAAGTGCAATTCAGTTTTAATTCTCCTTGATCTACTGTGGCTTGTATTGTACCTCATTTGTACGTTTGTCAGACAAACGTGACTGCCAAATGTAGTGGTGAAAAATGAAACAAATAAATGTAATTTATATGAAGCAAGGGCAGTTAGTGTATATCCTTCCTCATTTCCTATTTTTTCTTCAATTCCAGTAAGGATATAAAAGCTTTGCTTCCAGCACGAAGAGCCAGCAATTCATTGCAATAAAAGCTTGAACAGGTTGGACATTGTGTGCTATGGCAAAGACACCTACACATGTATTTTCCTGTTTTAAATGTAAAGTTACAAAAGTTTACTGAGATCAGCTTGTCCATGCTCCCAGCACTCAGATTGAGAATAGTTTGTTGTGGCATCACTTTCTTTTATTGGATGTGAGGTCAGTTTCAGTTTTAGTCGATTCCTTTTAGAGCCTAAACATCGATTAGTTAATAAAAGCTAATCTAACTATTTTGAATATAGTTTAAATACTTTTTCCCTCAAAATGCCTAAAACATTCTTCTGTTTCTCAATTCCTGGTGGCAAATTGTCCTTTTACACATACATTTTTGCACGGATTAAACAAAGAAGAAATAACGTGTTAATTAACAAGCTTTAGAGGTGCTGGTAGGCTGATTGTGTTACCTTTGGAGAGAGCCAGGCTAGCAGTTTCCCCCGGTTTCCAGTCTTTATGCTAAGCTAAGCTAACAGCTGCTGGCTGTAGCCCTAACTTTTATTGTACAGACATGGGAGTGATATCAAACGTCTCATCTAGCTCTCTCAATATATACATGATATTTAGACTCAAAAGCTGTAGAGAAAATTGGTTAAATCTATATTTCTTGTGTGAAGTCAGTAGTCTTTCCTTTTTAGCCTTAGTTTAGTTCCACATGGTTTGAGTCCAGGTCTGTGAAAAATCTGTTGAAGAACCATCCAGTAAAAAAAACGTAATTTGTATTTGAAGCGTTCTTTTGAATGTTTGAGATAAGTACAGTGTCACAACAACAGTAACACTTTTTTTTTTTTATGAGCAACCTGGGAATAGTTGTACAAATACAGAGTTGTGTAAAGCTCGCCTAAGGCTTTAACACTGAGTCAGCTGTGGTGATTACTGCTTGATTACAAACATATATAACAAATTAAGCTTTTTTATAAGCAGCACTCAAGGGTGTAATTTCCATTGGGCATGTTTAATTAAACATATTTTAATGATTTGAAATCATTTAATCTGTTTGCATTTACAGTTTATATTCTCATAAAAGACAGCAATTGAGCATCAGTCAAAGAGAGGATAGTGAAGCACATACATTATCTATCAGAAAGTATTAGGTAGCTGTAGAGGAAACTAACTATGATTTGAAAAGGGTTTCAACACAAAGGTTTATGTAGTATTTTTTTGTAATACATATACAATTTAATATACATTTCCTTTTTTATTAACTTTATCGTCGCTACTATTCATTGGCTTATGAAAAAGGTGGGAAATGAGTACCCATAGAAGGAAGATGTGGGACATAGTCGGGCCTCCCTCCCCCTGCTCAGACAGGCTGTGTTTTATGGGCTCAAAGTTCTTGCAGATCTGGAACATGTTTTCCACACCTGCAGCAGAAACTCTCCCACCGTCTGCTCTTTTTCTTGTACCCACATATATAAATATATAGATGCGTATATGTTAAAATTATACGTACATATACTGTATTTATTTTATTTTTTTTCCCCCCTGCTACGTATACATTTCTTACTCATACACACAAACACCGATGCAAAAGTGCAGTAAAAATACATTACATATTTCTTGGATTAAGGATTCGTCATATACACGATGGCTTGACATCGAAAAGGGCCTCAGCCCAATACCCCTCAAAGTACTGCCCTCGTTAGATGTTAGCTTTAAAAATACCCAAATGGGGGAGTGGACTAAAGTAACCCTAAAAATTTGGAAAACTGTACAGACTGCCTTTTAGACTACCAAAGCAAATTTCATCTGCAGGCAGTATAGGTCACTTGGAAGGTTTTGTACCAGCACATTTGGATGCAGGCTTCAAAAAATGGTCTGAATTTGGACTATGTTTTGTGTATCAACTCATTCATAACGGAGAGCTTAAGTCATTCGAACAGTTGAGACAAGAGTTCACCCTTCCAAGGACTGACTTTTTTAGATATTTACAATTAAGGCATTTTCTTACAACACATAAAGAATGGGGAAAAAGTGAAAAATCCGAGTCGAAGAATTTTTTTCAAAATTACAAATTGGAAATGACGCTGGAAGGGTGATCTCTAAATTATATTCAATTTTCTTGTTAATGAACCCAAACAACACTATACAAACAAAGGAGAAATGGGAGGTTGAAATGAATGCAGATATCTCATTAGATACCTGGACGGAGATTTGCAGGGAGGCACATCAGATAACTAACGCAAATATCTGGAGGGAGTTTAGATGGAAAGTTATAATGAGATACTTCCGGACACCACAGGTAACGGCAAAGTGGGCCCTGACCTCTTCAGATAAATGTTGGAGAAACTGTGGACCACAAAGTGGAAACCACACTCACATTTTCTGGTCTTGTCCGAAGTTGAGTACTTTCTGGAGGGAAGTGTTAGACGCCCTGAGAGAAGTATTTCGCCAAAATATCCCTAATGACCCAAAGATAGTCCTCCTTGGTTCAATCCCGGAAGGTTTTGGGGGAAGAGCCAAAATCGATCTGTTACAAATACTCTTAGGAGCCGCTATTAAGTGTATCACGATAAGATGGTTGAAACCGGAACCACCCACATATAATATTTGGCTTAAAAAAGTATGGGAATTGTATGAGATGGAACAAATTACATATGCAATAAGGCTACAAAGACCCACATTTATAAAGAGATGGAGCCCCGTAATGAGTCTACTAATACAATGAGAAGAGTATAATTTGTCTTATTATTACTTTTCTATTGTTCTGTTTCCTTTCTTTTTCTCTTTATTTTTTCATTTATCTTTAACATTTATTTTTATTTATTATTATTTTTCTTTTTTCTTTTTTTCCACTTGCCTATCTGTATGTTTTCAAAGCAGCTATAAATGTGTGAAGTGCAAGGTAAAATGTAAAATTGCATTGTATGTATGGAATGGAATATTTTGGTGAAAAATAAAATATGAGTTCAAAAAAATAAAAAATACATTACATACACATTAACCTCTTACTCTGAGGCGGTTATGGAGCTGCACTGGGATTATCTCATCTGTAGGATGTAGTCATACTCCCGTTTTTTCCTCCTCCTTTCAGCTGTACCTGTTCATTTTTTTGCCTTCCCGTAAATCTCATGTAGACACAATGTTGTCTGGGAAAAGAGTGATTGGGTTGGGGAGGTTCAGTATTACATTTTGACCACCTTCAAATAACAAAAACTCCACCGCCTCCCTGGAGTTTAGTCTTTGGATAAGATTTTGTGGAATACGGTATGATGAAGGCTTCCAGCTTTGAATCCGTCAGACCTTAAGTCATTTTTGCAGCCACACAGCTGTCCTGTCTGTGGATACTATGATCACATGCTCGGGGGCTCCACGAAAACCAGACAGGATATAAATTTAACATTATCAACAGTCATTTATAGACTCTGTTTTTTGTTTTTGTTTTTTTTTGTCAATATGAGGGTGAAGAAAGGACACACAACTGTTTGTAAATAGCATGAAAGTTCAGCTAGCTCCCTGTTCGCTGTGTGACTTCCTGTTGTCATGCCTTATGTTCGACCAGACATCTGTCTTTTACAGTTTAATGATGTGATCACCATGAGAAAATGCTGGAACCTTGTCTGGCTTCCAACACTCAAGAGAGTCTGCTTGAAGGAAATAGTTTTTCCGCCTGCACCTCTGAACAGATGCCAGAGGTTTTCTTTTATTGTGGATTTTATGATACAATATTCTAATGATGGATTATGCTGGATGAATTATGACTGAATTTTCATACAATGATGTTCAGTTTAGAGTTTGTAAATAGCCTCAACAGCAGAATTATTTTATTGTATGAAAGGTTCACCGCTAAAAATTTTTGTACCTGTAAAAACTTACTTTTACACTACTGTGTCGGTTGGAGCCCAAACCAATTATATTTAGCCGATATGAGCTCATTGCATATACTGTATGTTAATAAGTGTATTTCTCGGCCGATGGAAAAATGGCGTGGAGGGGGGCATCTTATACGACACACAAGATACAAATGACACAGACACAGAAACCACTGAGCTGTGTGTGTTTATTTCTGCTTAAGAAAATATAGTTTAATTCCTCTGATTTAGTAGTCCTTTGATCAGCGCTCTCTCTCTTCATGCACTCTCTAGCTTGCTCGTCCACCGCTTCTCTCTCTAGCTGGCTGGCTGTTGAGCGATAGAACATATTATGCCTTTAAAACCTCAAATGTGTAACGATGGAATCTTTGATCCCACCCCTGGGAGGTGCAAAAGTTTGAAAATTTCAATTTGTACCATGTCTTTAATCTACTGCTTGCAGTAATTTCATAATGACATCTTACTATTTTAGTAAAAATTTAACAGAACCTGGTAAATGTAACAATTTTCTAACAAAGTAATACATTTGCTAATGAAATAAATGAGTTCCTTTTTTAATTTAATCTTTGTTTCAACTAACTCATAATTTTTTTTCTTGTTGTTGTTGTTATTATTATTATTATTATTATTATTATTATTATTATAGGTTGTACTTTATATTTTTAGTTGTATACAGTACAGGCCAAAAGTTTGGACACACCGTCTCATTCAATGTGTTTCTTTATTTTCATGACTATTTACATTGTAGATTCTCACTGAAGGCATCAAAACTATGAATGAACACATATGGAATTATGTACTTAACAAAAAAGTGTAAAATATCTGAAAACATGTCTTATATTTTAGATTATTCAAAGTAGCCACCCTTTGCTTTTTTTGATAACTTTGCAAACCCTTGGTGTTCTCTCAATGAGCTTCATGAGGTAGTCACCGGAAATGGTTTTCACTTCACAGGTGTGCTTTGTCAGGGTTAATTAGTGGAATTCTTTCTCTTATTAATAAAAAAAAAAGCAAAGGGTGGCTACTTTTGAAGAATCTAAAATATAAGACATGTTATCAGTTATTTCACACTTTTTTGTTAAGTACATAATTCCATATGTGTTCATTCATAGTTTTGATGCCTTCAGTGAGAATCTACAATGTATACAGAAAAGAAAAGGAAACACATTTGAATGAGAAGGTGTGTCCAAACTTTTGGCCTGTACTGTATGTATATGTACTTTTCCCTTTTTTTTTTTCCAGAACCATGACCACGGCTGCATCGCCTGTCGTATCATCTACCGCTCAGATGAGTTCCACCCTCCCATCCTGCCTCCGCGGGCCGACCTGACTGTCGGCCTGTACGGTCAGTGGGTGAGCCAGCGCTGCGAAGTTCGTCCTGAGGTCCTCTTCCTCACCCGTCACTTCACCTTCCACGACAACAACCACACCTGGGAGGGCAACTACTACCACTACTCTGACCCCGTCTGTAAACACCCCACCTTCACCATCTACGCCCGCGGACGCTACAGCAGAGGGCTACACTCCACCCGCGTCATGGGTGGGACAGACTTTGTCTTCAAAGGTAACCGGTTGATATTTTCTTGTCTTACAGCTAATGGTTTTCTTTTTTTTTTTTATTATTCTTTATTTTTGAAACATTGGGAGCAATACAATAGTCAGATTTACATTTATAGCATGGTCACAGTTCAAGTCTGTGGTCAAGACCAAAGTTCTCCAATCCCAACATTCCAATTTTTGTAAATATAAGAACACATTAGAAAACAAAACAAGCTAATAGTTTTCTTTTAATAGTTAAATACCAACAATTCGCAGGAGAGACTATATTTCAAGTGACTAGAAAACCAAATCTTCTTCCTAATTTTTCTGCCTTTTACCTTCATTCAATAGATGCAAATACTTACGTACCCTCTTCCATCAGTGTGACAGACTTCAGACTGTGTTCACACTTTATATATATATTTTTTTTAGCTTGTGCTTGTTGCTGTTTAAAAACAAATTTTGTGAATTTGCATTTTGACAGTCTTCAGCATTTCCAGAACAGAACCCATACAAAGTCAACTCAAGCAAGTATAGGATTATTATAAGATAAAATAAGCTTTTATTGATCCCCAGACGGGAAATGTGGCTGTTGCAGCAGCACAGAAATAAGTACAGATAAACAGAGCAGTTACAAAAAAATCATCGGAGGTATATAAAACTAAAATAAGAATAGAAGAAAAAAATAGAAACCATACAAGAGCAATTAAAGACAAAAGAATGAGGTAAAGTGACAGTGGTGTGATTGATAGCAGCAGAGTCTGCAAATCTAGTGTATGTTAAACCAGACTAATGTATATCATATTATTGGGTAATTTAATAAATCTAGTATAATATATTTAACACAGTATATAAATTAGTCCAACTTACAATTACATAGATTGACACATGTATGCATTCAGAAACCACACTATAGACATTTCTCAAATTCGTCTGGTGATCATGGCAACCATTCTCTCCATTATAGTAGCACAGGACATCTTGTTTCCTTAACTTTGTCTTTTCTTGTTGTTGATGCAACTATTTCTGTTTGACTTTTTGTGACCGATAAGTTGATGATTCGCCATTTTGGGAAATCTATTTATTCACCTTGTTGCTGAGTTACATGAGAAGTCTGTACAGTAAATATGTAGCTGGAGTCAGCACCTCTAAAGCTCTCTAGTTAACATGTAATATCTTGCTTGTTTTAGATACAAAACTCTTGAGTGTAAAAACAACACTTTGGAGGACAGGCAACCAGCGGAGACTCCAACAACAATCCCACACATAACTAGTCGCTTTTACACTTTGGTTTAAACAAATGCAATTTGACGTATGACTTCAGAGGTGCTGGTAGGTGGATTTGTGACCCTCAGACAGAGCCATACTAGCGGTTTCCCCATATTTTTGCATTTGATTCTATCTGCTGTAATAACATGGTGACATTACTAAAAAGAAGTCCGACGGGGCAAGAAAGATGTGTAAACTGCTCGTTTCTTGCCCTGATGTCATCAACGTTCCCTGATCTGTGCAGTTATCTTGGTGAGCTGTAACCAAGAGAAACACTACCAAAATTACAAAAGTAGGACCCCAAGATTTAATAAGCAGCAAAGCATTGTTTCACTGACTCATCCAGTTGAAAGTTTAGAGTCTGTTGCACCTGTGACCTACATCACTACTCTGTAGGTCATCCAAAACAGGATGTTCAGGATGTAACGGCTCTTCTTGTGTCGTCCTCGTCTAGTGAACCACATGAGAGTAACTCCCATGGACTTTGCCACCACCTCCCTACTCAACGTCTTCAATGGTAACGAGTGTGGAGTGCAGGGGTCCTGGCAGGTCGGGGTGGAGCAGGACGTCACCTTAACCAACGGCTGCGTGGCATTGGGCATCCGTCTCCCCCACACGGAGTACGAGCTTTTCCGCATGGAGCAGGACGCCCACGGCCACTACCTGCTCTACAACGGCCAGCGTCCCAGCGACGGCTCCAGCCCAGACCGGCCGGAGAAGCGGGCCACCTCCTACCAGATGCCCCTGGTGCAGTGCTCGGCAAGCAGCCAGCCGTCCGAGTACAGCAGAACGGACGACATCGACAGGCCTCTACTGCACCACAGCGACTGCACAGGATGGCACAGAGGCAGCCAGCAACACGTCACAGTGGCTCTCATCGCATTCATCACGTCTCTGCTTCTCAGATGGCAAAGCTAGAGAGCAGTTTGGGCTTCTTCTTTGTTTTTACAAAAAGACAACAGGGTGGAGTAAAGGAACAGACAGCAAAGTAAACTTTCTACTTGTCTGATGAGAAAAGATGAAAACTGGTGTCCCTGATCCTCTGAACTCCCACCCAGCTCCCAAAGACTCGACACTGCTGCACCACAGAAACTTTAGCACTTTAGAGTGGAACCAAAGTCCAACCTGTCTGTGTTTCCACAAGTATACAAAGATGTCTATATAGCCACACAGACCTAAGAGTATGTTTAAACAGTGTATTTACAGTAAGTACCTACACCTATCAAGTCATTTTCAACTGCAGAAAGACTATTTGATGTGTGGAAACTTTTGACCGTACGCTCCCTGTCTCGAGAAGATGTACTTGTGGATAGTCTCTGTTTGCAGTAAAAGGGAACGACACTACTTATATTACAGCAGTTTCTTTACATGTTAAAAATCAATTGCTGACATTAGGAGAAACTCATAAGAGGTCAAACCAGGAGGATATACATCATGTTACAATAAAGTAAATTCCATGCATTCTAAAGAGACATTTTTATTTTCTCACTGGTCAGAATTCCATTTCCATTGGGGCTATTTTGAAATTATAATCGTACCCAGATTGGGAAACTGCACCTGGAAACTTGGGATATAAACTCTGTCTCAATAACAGAAACACTGTAAAATTTGAAATAAGACAATGACTAAATTCAATAGAATTGTTTGTTGTAAATGAAAATCACAATCAAATTAATGCATTGAACGGTGTTCCATTGTTGTGCTTACATGCACAAAATGCCTCACGTGTGTAGTAATTTGTGTGTTCAATTTGTTTTGGAATCAAACAGTTTTGCAAAAATTACTACAGTATGATCTCCTCACAATAGGATTCCAATACCTATACTGTAAATGAAAATATTTAATTGTTGCCCAGTCAATTCACAGCTCAATAACTGTTTGTTTTATAAAATATGTCTGGGTCCTTTTTGGGGGAGAGTTGTAGCTTAACTTTACAATTAAAATGCACATACTATCATTCATTTTCATAGTTAACTATCTTGGCAGTCCGTGCAAGAATTTACTGTATGAAAATACTGTAGGCCTACAACTTTGTGCTAACAGGAAGTGTAGCTTGGATTGCACCTGCGGACATCATATCAAACTGCAACTTTGGATTTACTGCCAGTTTCAAACTGAAAAATAGTAAGTTGTTTTGTTCCTCAATTTAAAAAAAATAGTTACTGCATTACCATCTGCCCTTTTTATCACTTTTTTCCTAAGCATATATAGGCCCTTGTTTTTGTAACATGATTATCTGTCAAGATCTTACATAAAAATATCTAAACTATTCAAGATCGTGCTTGTAAGTTAAGTTTGTTGTAACAACAAATATAGAAGACTGAGGTTTTTGGGGTAAATATTCCCTCCACTTTCTAAAACTATGGTCTAACATTAATAACTGGGCATGTCTGTAATTGTAACAAGAATAGATTCTGATTACGAAGCCCTGAATGGTAATCCATGTCTTACCTGTCCAGATTGTGAAGCTCCTTGAAAGGTCTTCCAGTAAGGAATCTTTGAAATGACAGAAAACTAGATTAGTGCTCTTTGCTCCTCAAGGTTGTTTCTAATTTTGTGAGTCAAACTATTTCAGAATACCTTTAAATAGGATTATGGTCATCAGTTGTGGCACTGTATCAGCAACCCTTTAGTGGTCCACTGGGATCTCGTTTTTAATATTAATGAAGGTCACTGCAATCGTAACCCTCTGGATGGGAGACTAGTACCCGTTTGCTCCTACACCCAATAACTTTCGGATTGTTGAAGGACAAACGCATCACAGCATACTCTATTTCTGGAATAGAAAACTTAAACAGCCAGTTTTTTTTCAGACTGAAGAACCTGTGTTAAACTCCAAGAAATGTCTTTTTGTAACTGGATACATGTATAAGATTAAAGGTTTGATACTCTTGAATGTTGATCTTTTGTGTACATTTTTAAAATATGTTTTTGTATTCTTAAGCAGTATGTCGAAAAAAGTGATCGTATAGTATGTCAAAAAAAAAGTCATAGTGGCCGGATTGGCTCAGTGGTAGACCAGGCACACATGACAAAAGTGGAGAAAAAGTATTCTTAGTATGTCGAAAAAAGTAATGAAGTCATGGTAACACTTTACTTGAAGGTATCTACATAAGAGTGACATGACACGGTCATCAATACATGACACTATCATGACCCATGAACTGACTGACATTTAATGACGTTTAACGAAGCGTTGTCATAAACGTTTGTGATTGGTTTATAATATTTATGACACATTCATGACAGCGTCATGTCACTCTTATGTAGATACCTTCAAGTAAAGTGTAAGTCATAGTATAGCATGTTGAAAAAAGTGATTTTAAAAAGTCATAATATAGTATGTCGACAAAAGCTGAAAAAAGTCATATTATAGTATGTAAAAAAAAAAAAAAAAATCACAGTATAGTATGTCAAAAAAAAGTCATAGTGGGCGGATTGGCTCAATGGTAGAGCAGGCACACATGTACTGAGAGGTTTATGCTTCGAGGCAAAGGTCAAGGGTTCGAATCGGACCTGTGACAATTTCCTGCATGTCTTGCCTTTCTCTCTCCCCTTTCTCACCTAGCTGTCCTATCAAAATAAAGACAAAAGGAAAAATGTCATAGTATAGTACGCTGAAAAAAGTAATGAAGTCATGGTAACTTTACTTCAAAGTATCTCCATAAGAATGACATGACTGTCATGACACATGCTCTAACCCTAACTTGTCATGACAAAAAACAAATGACACTTAATGACAGAAGCGTTATGTCATAAACGTTTATGACTTGTTTATGTTTATGACACGTTCATGACAGTCTCATGTCACTTTTATGTAGATACTTTAAAATAAAATGTAACCGAAGTCATAGTATAGCATGTAAAAAAAAGTGATAAAAAGTCAGTTTAATATGACGAAAAAAGTGATAAAACTGTCATAGTATAGTATGTCGCTGATAAAAAAAAGTCATAGCATAGTTTGTCAAAAAACGTGATAAAAAGTCATAGTATGTCAAAAAAAGTCATAGTATAGTATGTTGGAAAAAGTGGAAAAAAGTCATAGTATAGTATGTCGAAAAAAAGTCATAGTATGTCGAAAAAAAGTTATAGTATGTAGAAAAAAGTGGAAAAAAGTAATAGTATAGCATGTCGGTGATAAAAAAAAAGTAATTATATAACATGCCCAAAATAGTCACGTATGTCAAAAAACGTGATAAAAAAATTCATAGTATGTCAAAAAAGGTCATAGTATAGTATGTTGTAAAAAGTGGGAAAAAGTCATAGTATACACTCACCTAAAGGATTATTAGGAACACCCTACTAAGACGTGTTTGACACCCTTTTGCCTTCAGAACTGCCTTAATTCTTTGTGGCATTGATTCAACAAGGTGCTGGAAGCATTCTTTAGAAATGTTGGCCCATATCGATAGGATAGCATCTTGCAGTTGATGGAGATTTGTGGGATGCACATCCAGGGTATGAAGCTCCCGTTCCACCACATCCCAAAGCTGTTCTAGCCCATCCACCTCAAGGTTGTGCGTGTTGTGGCTTCACAAATGCTTTGCTGCATACCTCGGTTGTAACGAGTGCTTATTTGAGTCAAAGTTGATCTTCTATCAGCTGGAATAAGTCGTCCCATTCTCCTCTGACCTCAAGCATCAACAAGGCATTTTCGCCCAGAGGACTGCCACATAGTGGATGTTTTTCCTTTTTCAGACCATTCTTTGTAAACCCTAGAAATGGTTGTGCGTGAAATCCCAGTAACTGAGCAGATTGGGAAATACTCAGACCAGTCCGTCTGGCACCAACAACCATGCCACGCTCAAAGTTGCTTAGATCACCTTTCGTTCCCATTCTGACATTCAGTTTGGAGTTTATGAGATTGTCTTGACCTAGACCACACCCTTAAATGCATTGAAGCAGCTGCCATGTGATTGGTTGATTAGATAACTGCATTATTGAGAAATCTTACAGGTGTTCCTAATAATATTTAAGGTGAGTGTAATATGTTGAAAAAAGTAAAAGCATTGTATGTGAGAAAAATATGAAAAAAGTCATAGTATAGTACGTCGAAAAAAGAGGGAAAAAAAGTCAGTATAGTATGTAAAAAAAAAGTCATTTTCACCTGCTATTAACCTGACTTTTAATTAATGAATTGGTGTTAGAAATAGCTCATTTGAAAAGCTAAAACTCTCCCAAATGATGTTTAATGCACTGAAATAAATTAGTTTCACTAAAAAAAAGATTTATCATTTAATCAAGACAGAAAGGTCAAATTTTGGCAAGACAAAAGTTTTGTTGCCTATACAGAAATTGAACAAATTTACTGCAAATACAAAAATATGTCAGCAAATTAAGTAGTGGTGCTTTGAGATCCAACTTTAATATCTTGTATGACTTCCATGAGCTTGAAGGACTGCATCCATGCGGTTTGGCAAGGATTCATACAATTTATTGATGAAGTCATCAGAAATAGCAAAGAAAGCAGTCTTGCATGCCTCCCAGAGTTCATCAATGTTCTTTGGTTTCGTCTTCCATGCTTCCTCTTTCATCCTACCCCACATATGCTCAATGATGTTCATGTCTGGTGACTGGGCTGGCCAATCCTGGAGCATCTTGATCTTCTTCGCCTTGAGGAACTTTGATGTGGAGATGGAAGTATGCGATGGAGCACCGTCCTGCTGCAGGATTTGGCCTCTTTTTTGGTTGGGAATATAAGAGGTAGCTAAGATTTCTTGGTATTTTAGACTATTGATGTTGCCTTCCACCCTGCAGATCTCTCGCGCACCCCCATACTGGATGTAACCCCAGACCATGATTTTTCCGCCACCAAACTTCACTGTTTTCTGGGTGAATCTCGGATCCATGCGGGCTCCAGTAGGTCTCCTGCAATATTTGCGGCGACTGTGGTGTAATTCAACAGAAGATTCATCTGAAAAATCCACCTTCTTCCACTTTTCCAGCATCCATCCTTTTAGCAGGCTGTGGGCCTTGGCAAATGCCACACGGTAGCTCATGACAAGGCGACAACACTTGTCTGCAAAAATTGACTCAATGGGCTTTACCAAGCTGTGAATATTAGAATACTTTTTGACAGTTTCGTTTTGCACTGAAACATTATTACTAAAGCTGTGGGGATTAAAATGAGCCATTTCTTGTAAAAACATCTTGATTAGAAATATATTTCAGCTGCACTTCAGGTCAATTTGCTCACAAGCGACAAGACTTTTGTCAGGGACTGTATAGTATGTCAATAAAAGTGGAAAAACAGTCAGAAGAATTTGGAAAAAAAAAGTAATAGTATAGTAGGTTGAATAAAGTGGAAGAAACTCCTAGAAAAAAGTCATAGTATGTCTAAAAAAAGTTATTCTATAGTATGTCGATAAGGAGAAAATGTGCTAGTATAGTATGTTGAAAAAAGTGAAAAACAGTCAAGTATAGTATGTTGAAAAAAGTCAAAGTATAGTACATGAAACAAAGTAAGAGTAAATTGTCATAAAAATGTAAATAAAAATCACAGTATAGTTTGTCAAAAAAAAAAATCAAAGTACAGTATGCCATAAAAATGTCCAAAAAGTCATAGTATGTCAAATTTCAAAAAAATCAGTATAGTGACTCAAAAATGAGTATAGCATTTCATAAAAATGTTTTTAAAAAAGTCATAGTGTAGTATGTCAAAAAAAAGTGGATAAAGTCATAGTATAGTATGTCGAAAAAAGTGGATAAAGTCATAGTATAGTTTGTTGAAGAAAAAAAAAAAAAAAAGTCTATAGTATGTAAAAAAAAAAAAAATTGGGGGAAAAAGTCATAGTACAGTGGGGGAAATAAGTATTTGACCCCTTGCTGATTTTGCAGGTTTGCCCACTTACAAAGAATGCAAAAATCTACAATTTTAATCATATGTACATTCTAACAGTGAAAGACAGAATCCCAAAGAAAATTCCAGAAAATCACATCATATGAATTTATTAAAATTGATAACCATCTGATGAGGAAAAACAAGTATTTGACCCCCTGGACAAACAGCAAGTATTCTGGCTCCTACAAGCCAGTTAGTCTTTCTTTAAGACACAGCCCCAATCCGAACCAATTATCTACATCAAATACACCTGCCTCACCTTGTTACCTGTATAAAAGACACCTGTCAACACCCAAACAACCAGCATCCGACATCACCACCATGGGCAAGACCAAAGAGCTTTCTACGGACATCAGGGACAAGATTGTTGATCTGCACAAGGCTGGGATGGGCTACAAGAGAATCGGAAAGCAACTTGAGAGAAAAGATCAACTGTCGGTGCAGTTATCAGGAAATGGAAGAAGCACCACACCACCGCCAACCTCCCTCGGTCTGGGCCTCCACACAAGATCTTGCCTCGTGGGGTGTCCCTGATCATGCGAACGGTGAGGAATCATCCCAAAACCACAAGGGGGGAACTGATGAATCAACTGAAGGCAGCTGGGACCACAGCTACAAAAGAAACGGTTGGTAACACACTACGCCGTCATGGATTGAAATCCTGCAGCGCACGCAAGGTCCCCCTGCTCAAGAAGAAACATGTACAGGCCCGCATGAAGTTCGGCATTCACCACCTGGACGACTCAGAAGAGGCCTTGAAGAAGGTGATGTGGTCAGATGAGACCAAAATAGAACTTTTTGGCCTCAACTCAACTCGTCGTGTTTGGAGGGCAAAGAACACCGAGTACGGATGGACGGGGCCATGTATCGTGGAATTCTGGACCGACATCTCCTTCCCTCAGTGAGAGAGCTGAAGATGGGTCGAGGATGGGTGTTTCAGCACGACAACGACCTTAAGCACACCGCCAAAGCAACAAAAGAGTGGCTGAAGAAGAAGCACATCAAGGTTCTGGAGTGGCCTAGCCAGTCTCCAGACCTGAATCCGATTGAAAATCTTTGGAGGGAGCTTAAAATTCGAGTTGCCAGGCGACAACCTCGGAACCTGAATGATTTGGAGGCTGTCTGCAGGGAGGAGTGGGCCAACATCCCTGCCGAAATGTGCACAAACCTTGTCACCAACTATAAAAACCGTTTGACATCTGTGCTGGCCAATAATGGCTTTTCTACAAAATATTAACATGCTGTTTGTCCAGGGGGTCAAATACTTGTTTTTCCTCATCAGATGGTTATCAATTTTAATAAATTAATATGATGTGATTTTCTGGAATTTTCTTTGGGATTCTGTCTTTCACTGTTAGAATGTACATATGATTAAAATTGTAGATTTTTGCATTCTTTGTAAGTGGGCAAACCTGCAAAATCAGCAAGGGGTCAAATACTTATTTCCCCCACTGTATATAGTATGTCGAAAAAGGTCATAGTATAGTACATGAAACTGTAGTCATAGTATTGTATGTCATAAAATGTCATAAGTCATATGTCGTAAAATTCCTCTGGGAATTAAAATGCATCTATACTGGGGACCTCAATATCATCTCCCGACATACAGTATGTTTAACTCCCTGCAAAGTTATTACAGCTTCTTCATCAACGGGATCATCGACAAAAGGAAATGCCATGTTTTGAGAAAAAAAAAAAAACGTTTTATAGTCTGCCTAACGAACCAACCCTGTTTTTTCATTCATGCAGATAAACTGCGCCTGATACAGACTGAATGAATGAGGAAATGAAAGAAGGGAGGAGAAATTTGAGGTTTATTGAAGAAAACCTGCTCCCGACCAGGTTAGGTTCACCATAGGTTTACCATAGTAACTGACTCTGAGGTTAAGTTACCTCTCTTTCTGAAACTTTCTCTCTTTCTGAGTTACCCCTCTCTCTCTCAGGTTTAATTAACCTCCCTTTCTGAAACAGAAAACCCAGACTTCCCCTCATCTCAGGCTTAACAAACTCAGATTTTTCACTAAACCTGCTTTCTGAAACGGGCCATGTGTGAATGTCAAACTGTAAATAGATCAGGGCTTTCCTGAGAAAAAAACAAAACAAAAAACACTGCTCTGAGTGTAACTCCCCCCATGGATAAACGAAGGTGAAAACAATAAATAAAAAATCCTGATCAAGAGCTGGTCATCTAATCACAGCACCACTGTCGCCTCATATAATCACAGTAAAGAATGACCCGGTATTCTCACTCTCTCTACTGCCAAGACGGAAAATAACCAGAATAAAAAACAGTGGTCTTTTCCCACGCTACCCTGTCCTCCAGGAGTCCGTATGAATCATATTTTACGCTTTAATTAAAAGATTGCAGGTTACACTTTTGGCAAAAATAAGCATCTTGTAAAGAAGGTTCTGTATTTTAGCCCTCATGCTGAAATGAGTTAAGTTTGGGGCCAAATGACCACTGCCTTTGCCATCCAGAATGCTATAATGTACCAAATTACCTTGGCAGAACCTTGAAAGTACTGAGAAACAAACCGTATTTTGTGCATGATGAAACCATTAAAATGTATAAGAGTCCCCTCCCTTCATAACTAAATTCAATAGTAGTAGAATTCAAGAGATCCAAACTTCCACCTCGATTATTCCAGTCAGTAAACAAAGCGTAGTTGAACAGTTTACAAAGTGTTCTTCAATTCAAGCTCATAACCTAGCAGATGCCTGAGGTTTCTAGTTCCGTGACTCTTGGCATCTAATAACTGAAAGCCAAATATTAGCTGAAGTGTAATTAAAACACATGGTTAGCTCACACACTGTACTTTGTCCTTTTACCAAGAAAAAAAAAAAAATGTATTCAATACAAAATGTTGTCGGCAATACTGACGGAAAACCTGGCACATGCACGCAGTACGCTCATTTTGTGGCATCAAATAATGAATATTTAAGGGCGTATCATTAAAGGGGGAGACATAGGAAGAGACGGCTATCAAAACCACATTTTTTCATTTTTATTTCTTCAATGCTTAATACCATGGAACAGGATTTTAAGAATGGAGACCTTATTTCAGTCAATATTTGCCTCAGAAGGAATATATGATTTGTATAATAATAATAATAATAATAATAATATATAAAGTCTGCATTGGTGTTGTGAGAAAAAGGAAAGGACAGAAATGTACAAGGACGAGGCACCTATATTATCCCCAGCTGGACCTGAACATTCCAAGACAAGAAGTAGAACTTACAAATTGAACGAATTTACTTCAGAGGCAATCCAGCAACAGGTAGCAATGTCTTTTTGATGGAAGTTCTTTCCTTTTTTGTTTAAAAGGATTTAAAACATTTACAAGACACGCAACATTCCATTTCAATTCCTATTAAAAACAACAGAGAGAAAGAAAGAAAAAGAGAGTGAGAGAAAGAAATTTAATCAGACTACCTCTTGCCCATGGTTCACTCTAGTAGCATCTTTCCATGTTGACTGATCGTATACAACTTTCATTGTTCCACCACATTACCTGTATAATCCCGCCATCAAAAAACAGAAAACAAAAAAGGGAGCAATCACTTTTTTGTCGCCTTCCTTTTCTCAACTCTCTGTGTGAACTAACCATGTAAGATTGTAAAAAGGCGACGCCTTTGAATGATGCTGTACAGATGTGCTCACTGTAGGCCACACTACCAATGATATGGCAAAGTCAACACAAAGACTTCTCGGTTTTTTTTCCAGGCCTGTTTTATTCCGGAGCCGGGGCGGGGGGGAGGGGGAGGGGATACGGCAGGCATGCATCTCCCAGTCTACAAGATGAACTTCCCTAGGAAGAATCCGATGAAGATGGCTGCTATGACGACGAGGAGGGAGGGCAGGGAGGCGGTGCTGGCTTCTCGGCCGAGGAGGCTAGTTGAGTTTGATGTCATGTGGTCGGAGCGAGGTACCTTTCTCATTCTCATACCATCATCCTGTAACGGAGGAAGAGGAGCAGAGCAGAAAACTGTCAACAGATCTGTACAATACACAGTATGTTAACAAGCATTAATTAAGCCACTTTTTCTTGGAATACATTGGTTGGAATTGAATGTGTCCCAATGACCCAAAACCATTAATGCATATTTAACCACAATAATATCTACATTTGATTTTGGTAAATAAAAGCAGTTTAAGGCTACATGTAGATGTATAGACTTTTAGTAAAGCTTACATTCATAAACCTTGTTTTAGATTTTTGAACAATTCAAACAATGATCTTTCAATGAACATTAAAGTAAATATTATTCCCTTCTTCACTTTTGTACTTTGCTTTTCAACTGATACGTTGTTGACTTGAGCCCCCCAAAAATGTCTCTCAAGTCAACAAAGATATATAGAGCACAAGAAGTATGCGTAAAAGTCAGTAAAATCTATTGTTCTTGATGTTTTGGGGAACTTTTGTTTGATAGCCATTTGTACTGTGCTTTACCTTGTTGTTTAACACTGTAGACTGTTGAGTTGGCTTTTTAGGGGAATTGCTTATTGCAGGGCTTTCTGTAAATTTGTGTGCATTACTCCTTACATGCGAGGCAGTTGGACTAAGGCTGCTCTGGTGCATGTGTAGTTTGTGCGGTTGCCGTAGTAATAGTTTTTTTCTCTTGAAATACCTGGTTCCATTGTTTGACAAATATAGTGACAGCCAGACCTATGTAAAATTGTCTCTCTTTGATTGCAAAAATGCATGTTAATGCTAGGTATAAATAACCACAGAAAGCACTGCCATAGCAATCTATTTAGGATTGGCCAGACCAGACACCTGGAACTGGTCTAGCACGCATTGTGATAGGATCTCAAACAGGTATAAATGCAATCTGTACAATTTGGCCATATTCTAAAGTCTAAAAATCTTCAACAACAGGCTAAACCTAGTTTTCTGACCACTGGGATTCACTCCAAGTTTGCTATACAACATGATCAATTGATTCACATTTGGTTTTAGTTTTAATCTTTGTAAAATACATTAGATTGAAAACCACAATAGGCCTTTCTAATAGAAGACATTTTGACTTGTCATAGAAGAAAAAGCACAGGTGTAAATAATGAAATGAATGATGGAGGAATTCCATTTAGCTGCTTTTATTTCAGGTTCCTGGTGCATGCTGGCTCACTGTCACTGTGTTCTTAGGAACACCTGTGTTTTTCCTACTGTGACAAGTCAAAATGCCTGCTGTGAGAAAGGCCTATAAAACCAAAATATTTTACCATGTTATGAATATAATAATTTATCAACACATCTAACCTTTAATTGCCGGTTCTCATCAGCCAGCTTGTTCATCTCAGTTTGCAGCCTCTTGCACTTCTCCAGCACTTTCTTCATCTCTGTATCGTCCATTGAGGCAGTGAGAGGCACCGTGGCTGCTGATGAGTCGGCTTTTGCAGAGTTCATCACTGGGGCTGCTTTGGTCGCCTCCACGTCATTCTACCCAACAAGAAAAAAAGGGAGAGAACCACTGAAGTGAAATCCAGCATGCCCTGAGCTAAGTGGGGAGGTTAGCCTCTAGACGGGAGCCTGTGCCAAAGAAAGGCAGCCATGTCTGAGGTCCAGAAGCTCACAGTGCCAGATCAAAGAGACCAGGGAGGAAATGCGTCCCTCTAGACGTCATGTTTGATGTGGCTTTGTTTTGTGGGACAGACAACATGACAGCATGGGGAAATGAGGGGCTTTGTAATGGAAATACAACTGTATTGTAGCCGAGGGTCGACAATCAATACACAAACAGGATATGATGTTAATATCCCTTGTGCCAAAATGCAAAAGGCAAATATTTATAAAAAGTCCATCAAGGAACAGGTCATTTGTGGACCAAATTATACTAAATAAGTGCTACAGTAAATATCAGGATGTCCAATCATAAATCATTGACCTTTTGTGTCATACAGTAGAGTTGGTGTGGGCCTGTAACTGGTGATATCAAGTGGGAACCTCTGTTCATAAGTTGTTGTTTTGTTATTATTCAGACACCTCAAAAGTATATTCAAGCATACCAAAAGAGGGATGTCTGTTGAGGTACCTAAATTAATTCCTTGGCCTAACCACACTGCACCTCTATTAAGTGCATACTAGCAACACTATTTGTACATACAGTAGGGCTGGGTATAAAAACTGTGTTAAAGCGCGATAAAATAATTGTCGGCGTTAATTAATTATAGGCAAGTTAACATGTTATCGCATTCATTTACGCAGACTATTTTATTGCGCATTAACGCAGTTTTTATGATTTCTTTTATTATTGTAAGTCTGTTGCTCACAGGCTTTTATTTTGTAAAAGTCTGTTGCTGACTGCTGCCACGCTTACAGGAACTGGAAAAGAAAAGAATTGGCGGATAAATAAACCACCAAACATGGAGAAGGGTACGGAACTTTTACATGGCCAGACGGCGCAGTAGACGGAAACAACGTTATTTGTAACCACTGCAAAGTTGAATTTTCTCCTCACCGGAGTACTTCCATTCTGAAATATCACCTAAATGCAATACACAGTTGATACCAGCAAATCATTCAACGAAACAAACGTCGGCAGACTACGTTAGATGCAGCGTGTGGGAGAAGTATAGATAAACAAAGGCGAGAGAAGCTAACAAATGTCATAGCGAAGTGGATAGCTACAGACTGCAGGCCAATTAGTGTTGTGGAGGACGTCGGTCTGAGAAACATTCTGAGAATCGCAACAAATGACGGCAGGTATGAGATTCCCTCAAGACGCACCATCACAAGAAGAATGCACGAGTTGTATGAAAAGGAGAGGACCACAAAAGCGACAACTTTACAACGTGCACCCTAGGGCTGGGGGTAAACGATTATTTATTAAACGATTAATCGGCCGATTTTACACGAATTTCGACTTAACATTACACTAGATCTTAATCCTACAAAGTTACATTCTTTACACAATGCACATAACATACATGACACACATGCCAAAGCAGAGCAGATACCATGTTTACTCAGCAGTCCACATATGCACACTCTAGAGCTTCTTAACATGAGCTAAATCTGACTGGCCCTGGTGGCATTTTTACCTGAACTCTTGAGTATCTGCTGAGCTGTCCAGCAGCACTGCTTATCTAAATCCTGATTACACTGAGAGCTCATTAGTTCAAGGACAAACTAAGGCGATCCCTTACAATTAGGGATGGAACGGTTCAATTACGAATTGGTTGACTGAAGCTTTGCTGTCAATTCAACGAAGCTGCTGTGGTGTGTGCAATGCTGGTGAAAAGAGACGGCTGTGTGTTTATGTATGAGGGGGACACAAGCCTCACCATTTGTGTGATTAAGGACTTGGTCATTCATGTTCGGGGTGGCAGGAATCAGCCAATCATTGCCTTTGTTTGGGTTTGCTGAAAAAATGTGCCGAGTGCGAGGTTACGTTTTTGGAGTTAGCAGTGAGAGGACTACATTGTGGATATTGTCAATTGTACTAGCTGCGGTCAGTCATCCATCCATCCATCCATCCATGCGCGTGTTCATAAACATGGGAGTAGACTGGTATAAATATATAGAGATATGCATTTGGGTGTGTTAAGTTTATATTGAGGTTTATATGTTCTACATTAGCATAAAAGTCCTGACAGCGGTCATCGTGTATGACTGTATGGATTGACAAAACATTAGAAATACATTTAGTGTAATGCAGTTCCAGATATAAGTCTAAACTAGCTATTTTTCCACAATGTTTGATACCCAACTGTTAACTAGTGGTTGGAGCAACCAACTAAGTAAACACCTTAAAACTGTTCATCTTTCAAAGCTCTTCTCTCACTTTGAAATGCTTTCACAGCAGCTGCACTTGGTATTCACATCGGTGCACTTAGGCCTGATGTAGGTGACTTTAGCCACTAAAATGCAAAATGCAGTGCAAAAGGCACCCACTGGCTTTGGTTCTTGTGCTCCACAACAAATCAGACGCATGCAAAGAATTCATGAAACCCACAACGAAACATTTATATACTATATGGTGTGAAATTTGATGGAGAATGACAATGTTGCTTGTAAATATTTAAAATAATTTATACTTGAGCAGCTGTGTGTGGTGTAACAGTGCATCTTTCTCTGAAGAGCTTTCTTCCCATCACTGTAGTATGTTTTTATTTTATCTTTTGAAGCATCAATTTCTTTTTCGGCCAGCTTGGAGCGAGATAACTATCGGTTTTTATTATCAAGTGTCAAGCTTCAGCATTTGATATTTGTCACAATCCCAGTTGCTAGCAACTCCCTTTATTGACCGGAGAAGCGTCTAGACTGCTCTGTGCCACCTCGGACACACCTGGAGTTGCCAAATGAGTTGCTCATCTAACAGCATTGAGTTTCACGATGTCCAGCAAAATAACATTTTCATCATTTGAAAAATGTACATATTTTTTTTTTGGGGGGGTGCCTTTCAAAACACCCAAGGTCACCTTATTATTATTTAAGTGTAAAGAGTAAGCAAGATAAAAGCACAGAGGAGGGGAGAAGAAAATCATAAGCTAAGGTTTTTTTCTTTTTGTATAGAACAGCATTCTCTACTTATTTCACATTATAGCTGTGGAGTTTTTCCTAACTTCTTGCCTCTAAAGAAAGCTGTGGTATTCTGGAAATTTTCAAAGTTAAGCATTTAACAAAAGTCTTCAGTGACAAAATCCAGATTAAATTATGTGGAAATAAGCGTTTTTTAATGTGTGGCAGCACTTCTTACCACTTTATCGTTTTCAGAAGGCAACTCGAAGACACATCTCAGTTTGGAATCCATGAGATCATCGGGTTGTGCATCTTTCCACTGTTGAAGATGAAAAATGGGCCTGTTATTCATCAACTCAAACTGCTAGCAGCTGGAGAACACACACACACACACACACACACACACACACACACACACACACACACACACACACACACACACACACACACACACACACACACACACACACACACACACACACACACACACACACACACACACACACACACACACACACACACACACACACACACACACACACACACCTCATTTGTCCATTGTTTTGGATGTGCATTTTTAGAATGACAAATTTCTATCAAGTCAGCTCCTGAACTCAGACATTTGTTTTGTGATTTTTATAGACTCAACAACAAGGTGCTTGTAATAGAAAGTGCTCATAAAGCACAGATTTGCTTAGTGGTTGAGTTAAAAAAAAATAGGAAATCTGTGTCACAGGTAAAAGGTAACACAATTGAGCAATGCCATGGATTAAACAGAAACTTTATTAGATTCCAGTTTACATATCAGGACCAGTCAAACATGTGTTCCTCTACACTTCATGGATTTTGCTTCTCATTCAAGACAAGCCAGCTCATGAACATGACTTTAGGGTATGTGAATGTTTTACTGACTGACTAAGTCTTTGCTGTCCTCTGGTGGACAACTGAGAATGCATCATTGCTCAATTTGTTTTATGTGGCCCTTTCCAAGAGCAGAGAGCTTTACATGGCAAGTAACTCAATTAATAAAGAATTGATGAGGTTTTCGTGGGATTTTCAGTGTAAACAATTTATTATAACTTTTTGTCTTTGCTATTGTTTTAAGAGACCCCAGCATAGTTAAGAGCTTATTTATGTCCTACCCCATTTTGCAGTTTACTTTCTGTAATGTAAAGAATATTCTGAGCTGTCCTAGCTGCAAGAGGACCTAGTTTACAGTAAACTGTGTTGAACAGTGACTTCTTGCAGCAGGACACAAAATATCTTTAGGATACATGGGAAGTCTCAAATTCAGGCAGAAATCTTTTTTTTTCTTTTTTTTTCTACTCTTAATCGGATACAAATCATTCAAATTAAAATAGAGGAGTCTTTTGTTTGGACAATTGTGTTTAAATTGCGACTAGTTTAGGTTGTTGGTTTTGCAAAGTAATACAGCAATATTGTGAGAACCAACACAAATAATCCAAAGAAAACTGGTTTCTTACAGGAGTAGGAGTTTGTTTTATACAGAGTTAACACCAGTATGGAAGCAAACATTTGTGCTGAGGTCCAACTTCAATGCATTGTTATTTTTGATGGTGTGTGGATTTCCAAAAGTTAAAATGGCTTGTGATACAAATGTAGGTGTTTTGCTATACACATTTTTAAAAACATCTTTGATAAAAGTCTTAAAAAGTAAATACAAATCACTCACCAATGAATCCATGTCAGAAACATTTGATGGAGCAAAAATCGTCTGCACCATGAATTTGTGTTTACTTTTCTCATTGGGGTCATAGTCAAAGGGCTGTAGCATTACTGTAAATGAAAGATGAACAATGTTAAAACATTTGAGCAAAGAATTCTCTGCACAGAAAATGATAGCTAAATATTCAGCATAAGAAATCTATTCTAAACAACAACACACTGCCATGTTAAAAATCTAATTTGCCTAAATTAAATAGATGTACACTTCAGCAAGCCAAAAATTAACAAATGTTCTTTATGTAATGTAGTATCTCAAATTAGTGCATTTGTCCCACACTGAAGGTTAAAGGCTTCTGATCAACCTCATGTTGTTGTCTTTTTCTTTAAATAAGTTAATTCTATCATCTCCTAACCAATTTTAAGAGGATGTTTATTTTCCAAATGTATTTCAGTGGATATAAATCTTCAATGTCACTGTCCACTTAAAGTCATCCTCAATGCCAAATTTAAAAATCAAACAATCTCTCCTGTGTAGCCTTGATGGAAGGCTGCTCCTTGTTGAAATGTCACTTATACATGTAATGTACAATAGTAATACGTTTTCAAATCAGCTGCTTAATCACTACACAACAGAGTTTTTTGGCTGGACCCGACCCACAAGGCGAGGGCCAGCGTTATCAAATCTAGGAAAAACTTTTTCGCTGAGGTTTTTGGCCCATTGGACATTGCATTTTCAAACTGTATTAGCATGACACAGGCTTTTACCTGCTACTGCCTATCGATCAGCTGAATAACTTCCTCAATACATGGTGAATATTGTTGTTGCTGACACCCATTGCCATTGTATGTTTTGCATTGGTATCAGTTTTTGTTTTAAGATATTATTTCAGTAGTGTAAAATGTTCACAGTAGCAGCAACGTATCCAAGCTGTTTATGTTACCAAGGTAACGCACGGAGGAAGGGATATCTACATTGGGGAGCCACAAAGCCTTTGTGTTTTTGTTCAACCAAGGCAGCGGCCAATGAGTTGGATAGGCAGGGGATACTTGCACAAGCGCCAAATGGAAGCAGTGTATTTAGCCATAATTCTGGATATAATACAAGTATTTGGAACATACCGAGCATCCAGACAGAAATAGTGGATCATGATGCAGGAGGGATTGGTTACTTACTTTTTCCCCCGCTGTAAATGTTATCATTAAAGTACATTGCAACCAACATGAATTCAAGCTGGCTACAAAACATTGCTCCAGACAATTGGGGCAACGCAACTGTCCTTAAGACTCCATAATGAACCAACCACCTGAGTTACTGCTGCCATATTGAGGCTCACTTCACCCTAAAAAGCAGAATGGAAACATATTTTGCCAGCAGCTCCACTTAAGATGTTTACATGGCTTTCTTTCAGTGCGTTAGATTAATATTCCTCTTTTAATGCAATGTTCACATGCAAAAGTTACATTTAACCTTAAACCAAATATTTTGTCTTAACACTACTGAGGTAAGCCCTTTGTGCAATCATTTTGAGACTATTGCAATAAAACTTAAAGTTATACTCACAACCCCGGTTCTTTGATTAATATGAGTGAGATGTCTCACAGTGCGACCCTCAGAAGCACCTCTCATTACGCCAATCCTGATTGGCTGGGGAATGTGTAACCGTCCGCATGAGGTAGTGCTACCTACCATAAATACTGTGCAGATGGCACAGCGTCATTCAAAATAAGCAACCTCTTCTCACCAGCCCAGCAAGATGGGTTGTCTGGTGAGACATCGCACTCATATTACTCAAATAATGGGGGTTATGATTATAACCTTAAGTTCTTTTTCATAATATTTCTTTTGATGTCTCACTATGGGATAGGGTAGTTCCCGAATTGCCAGGCAAGTTTATCTAGTGTCCACCAACCTGCAGGAGGGTCACCCTGTTTCAGTAAGGACTCCAACACCATACGCATGGGGGCTGAGACAGCCAGCATTTTAAAGCAGACAAAAGTAAGAAGAGAGGACCAGCTCACAAACATACAGCAAAAACGTACTGAACAGAAACAGCCCTGAATAGGGCACAGGATGCGGCCAAGCCACGAGTCCAGTGCGCACGCAGAAGCGCGGGAGGTTGAAGCCCCTGACCCATATAAGCAAAGGCAATAGCCTCCACCACCCAGCTGGACAGGCTTTGCTTTGTAAGGTTTCCCTTTGTGAGGATTAGTCCAGGAAACAAACAGCTGATCACTCCATCTGAAACCCCCTCCCAGTCTTATTCATGTAAGTGCGTACAGCACGAACTGGACGCCCCCGCTGCTCACCAAGCACGAACCAATCACCTTAGGCACAAAGGCTGGATTGGACTTCAATATCATCCGCCCATCACCCGGGGCAAACTGAGTGCACGAAAGGTGCATAGAGAGCGCAACCTGTTTAGCCGAGGCCAGACCTAACAACACGGTCTTTAAAGACAGATGTTTGAAGTCTACTCCCTCCAGTGGTTCAAAAGGGAGGACCCTTAAGCCCCTCCAAAACCACCATCAAATTCCACGGGGTCACCAGTGATCTGGAGACAGGGAGAAGCCTGCACTCTCCCTTCATAAAATGACACCTGCAAATGCTGGCTCGCCGTTTTACCTACAAATCCCACATGACAGAAAGTACACCTCAACCATGGAAAAGGCTTTTCGTTTATCAGGTCCTGCAAGAATGATAAAAATCAACCCACTGAACACTGATAAGGAACGTGTCCTTTGTGACACCATTCCTCAAACACCCTCCACTTACAGCTGTACAGAGACCTAGTGGAGGACAACCTAGCATTTTGGATAGTGGCGACAACCCTCTGCGGGAGTCCCACAGTGATCAGGTCGAGCCACTCACAGGATAAGCCCACAGCGCCAGGCGCTCTGGGTGTGGGTGAAACACCATCCCCTCTCCCTGCGACAGCAGGTCCCTGTGGAGCAGGAGCTGCCAAGGCTGGACACGCAGCAGCTGATACATCTCTGGCAGCCAATGCATAGCGGGCCGTGTGGAGCTATCAGAATCAGCCTGTGACATTGTTCTCTCACTCTGGACAGTCGGAGGAATTAAGGCCAGGGGAGGGAATGCGTAAAGCAGCTTGCGCGGCCAGTCATGCGTCTACGCCGAGGGGAGCTCCCAGACTGCGCAGGCAGAAAAACATCACGCATCGCGCGTTTTATCTGGACACAAACTCCACTGTGGCATGGCCGTAGCGCAGCCAAATCTGTTCCACGATCTCCGGGTGCAAAGTCCATTCCCGCTATACCCGAGCGCCCCTGTACAGCAGGTCCGTCCCCGTGTTCAGGGCTCCCGGCACGCGCGTCATTCTGAGAGAGAACTACGTAACACATGAAACTATATTGATGAGGACCGGCGAGTTAAATCGGCTGTCCGAGACACACAGATGACAACCTGCAGGTGGAGGCGAGCTCAGACATACACGGCGCGAGCCGCTGTGGACTTGTCAGTCCTGCAAGCGGTTTTAGGAAAGTGGCTGTGTGTGTCCATGACAACGTACAGAACATCAACACCGGTACAAGCCTACAGCTGTCCACAGACACGGAGTGCAGAAAGTGTGTCAGAGCCTCCCAGACGGGTGAACTGAGACTCCGTTTCCTGCTTGCCGGTCAATGGTTAATGATCAGTTAACATTTAATTTCATTGTGTTTGCTTTTGGAAGGCTGGCTGCCAAAAATCACTACTTACTAGCTAACTTACCTTAGGTAAACACTAGCGATAAGTAAACAGAAGTGACGTGGTGGCTGGTGTGTGCGCCAGTGATTGTGTGTATGTGTGTTTGTGTGTGCGCGTGGGTCGGCCCGCCCCCACGAAGCTCCAACATGCAGACAGCAGAGGAACAGAAGAAAGTAGCTGCAGCTTCACCAAAGTGAAGACTGAAAAACAGAACTATTTTGGTACAAATATTTACTCGGCAAGTGGAAAATGTACCCGCATTTGGCGAGTGGTGAGTGTTAATTTCGAGATATACAGTCAGTCATGTTTCCATCAATGTATTTCTATGCGCATTTTTAATTGATGGAAACGGCAAAATTCGGAAAAAAAAAACGCTCAATTGAGGTGGTTTATGCCATTTAGCCAAAGAACTTAGCTTCTAAACTCTTTGATTTAGCAAGCCGGTCTACAACCATGCGTAATGTCAAATTGTGACGAAACTACGCTTTGCGTAGTCTAGTTTATTCGCTCTAGACCAGTTGATGGGGGGTTTAACACCTCACCATGTGACCCTGTTGGTCTGGGACTAAATTGTCCTATGTGAAATAGTTTTCCTCTCAGGTTTCCCCACTGTCTGTCTCAATTAACATCTCATTTTTGGGGGCTAAAGAGAAGTCTGGTCACGGAACTTAAAAAAGGGAAGAATACAGTTAAAGAATAAAAACTCCTTAAAAACTTACCAGAGATAATGACAGTTGCTCCGGCTTCGATGACACCACTGTTTGGCCGTACACAGTATCTGCGCGGTGCAGTTGTCTTCACTTTGAAACACACTTTTTTGTCAGAAGGGTTTTTCAGTTTGAGGTTGGTGGTGACTACATCTGTGAAAGGACCTGAAGGACAAAGAATGACAAACACAAGTACATTATAATTGTATTTTGAAGAACTGTAAAATAAAGTGACAAAAATATTAGGGATGCACCGATTTATCGGCAGAGCATCAGTATCAGCCCGTATTCGCCAGATTCGGACTCTGACAACAGTCCGCTAGCATATGCTGCTACTGCAGATGCTGATTTGGAGAAGAAGCCACCGAATTGACATGACGCTGGCAGAACGTATGACGTAGGAGGTCAATAGGTGATGTGCACACGTGTGGCTTGTTTACAGTCAAAGACAACGTCAGCCGCACCGTGTCGGAGAAAGATCTGCGACAAACCGCCACCAGCAAGACAAGTCCTTGATAATAGCATTAGAGAAAGGGAGAACATTTCTTACGGACAGCGACAAAGCTAAAGGGATTACTAACAAGGTGATGGATTTCATCATATTAGATGACCTGCCGTTTCAAAGCCTTTACACAGCCCAGTCGTTGCAACTTTGCTGACGTACTGCATGTCTTCCCGAAATCTACAACGTTGTGGCACCGCACAATGACCTACTGGCTTGTGGGAGTATGCTAGCCTCACAGCACAATGGATTGACAAAGATTTTAAACTTGATAAAAGTAGTGTTACAATCCAAGGATAATACAGGGTTTCCGCTATATTCTTTTAGCAGCTTCACACCGCCGCTCCTTCAGCCATTTATGAAAAGTCATAAAGTCGGAATTACACGACTCTGTAGAGCAGTCCACTCTACTGAACTCAAGCGAACAGTCATCCACTCTCTCTCCCCTTTGAGAGGTGAGCAACTGCAACAGTAACAGGACGTCATCACTTGCAAAGTCAAGGCAAACAAATAAGCAGCGCAAGTACAGCAGTTTATCAGGCAGAGTGACAAACAGCGCCGAAAGCCTCAACATGAAAACCGCACTCCTGTGAAATATGACCGCTCCGGTATATTGGAAAATAGCGTTATGAACACTGAATTTGATTAATTTGCTGTTTATCTGACCCCAGATGAGACAAAAAGGTAAAGTTAGCAAAGGCTGCGGTCCCTCTGACTTCCCACTGCAGCAGACAGTATTCACCCAACATGCTGTAACGTTACGGTTTAAAACTTTTTCCAGGTTAGTGGGGATACATACCGCTCCAATTCAAAAATGAAAACGAAGTAATGTTCCCTCAGCATTTTTTTTGTGAACAGTGACATTACATGACCTGTTTAAGGTAACGGTATCCTAGGGTCCCGTGTATTTGCTGGATTTTTCGGAGGCAACGTTAGCTGACGTTAGCAAATAAGGTGACGCTATGGTTATATATTTTGGCACAATGTTTAGTAACATTAGGCTAAAACAGATTTTAATCTGATCCAAAAACTCTGTAAGAAAGGAAAGAGAAGGGATACTAACATTATATCCTGGAATGTAATTATAAGACCGATAAGATAGGATGCTTTTGAGAAACGATTGCAAATAAAGCAAACTGTAAAAAGGAACTACAAGTATAGCAAAACATTTTCCATTTGCTGCTGCATTAAATTGCAATGGAGACAATTTCCCAGTAAATTTAGAATATCGGACGGACAATGGAAGGTAAATATGTTGCAGGTTTACAGTGAAATTGCAGAAATAGAGAAAATTCAATATTTAAAGTTACCTCCCTGAAAGACCTGTAGTGTTTTGGTGCCAAGGTTAAAAAAGAACTTCAAAAAGATTAGTTGGAAAAACACCGTGAGACTGCAACTCAATTGGGCCTAAATGAGTTAGAGACTAATTGAATAGGGCCTTCCTTGACTGGAAGCTGGATTGCAGAATAATTTTACCATAAATATTCTGAAAACAGGGGATAGATGAAGAAACACTAGGCAGAACTACACGGACATATTACCAGGGTTGCTTCTATATCAATGACTGAAAAAAAGTATGCTAATGCCTATGATTTGCTTGGTTGGAGTATTACTGAAGACTTTTTAGCTACTTTTAAATAATTTGTAAAACATGTTTAAGAGCACCTTGTTTCAGGAGATATAATATTAAAGTGCATCTTAAAATAATCAAATCAACTATGCAGTCCTGACGGAGGAGTATTAACATCTACAAATGCCAAGCTTAGCATGGGACATTCATGAAAATCAGGATCTCCAAAACTACCCACACTCCCTTCATATGCTTCTAGAAGCAACGTGCCAAACCACCTGAATCAATTAAGTGTTTTCCCAGACAGATAATTTCATATATCTCTCCCTACCCTGGTTTATATTGGAAATTAAGGTCCTGTCCTACTCAGGTCATACATCAGGAGATCAATAGTTAGCTCTCTATCTTGTGACAGAGCTTGCTTCAAATTAGGTTCTTAACCATGGTCAGCACTAGGGCTGGGACGATAACCGCATCACCGCAATACGGTGGCGTGATGCTACCTACCAAGAGGTTACCTGCTTACTGTGCATAAATTAGCCTAACGGCTAGCAGAGTTTGCCTCGGCTCCTAGCTTAATCACGACACCACGTCCGATTGAAATGCGTAATAATTAGACACGTGCAGGTGCTGCTGGTAGAGATAGTGGCTGGTTTGTTTCCACCAGCAGCTAAATTTACAAGAATTTGCCAAATTTCAAGATTCATGGCAGACTAAGATACAGTAAACAATGAGAGTATATACAGATAGCTTTCATTTTAGCTTGTTTTATTATTATTTGCAGAGTAGCACTGGGGTTTTGTAAAAGAGCAGAGGTGGATCAGAGACTACTTGCAGACAGAGCAGATTGAAATAGTGTTTTTCTACATGCTAATGCCGTTTAAAACAGGTGTATTCATAAACTATTGGCTTTTTACTCAAATTTTTATTGCACTTACAGTAACAAGCGTAATGTTAGTTGTCATCTGCGTCAGGGGCCGTTGCTAATCTCTGTATCATTCGCAGTTACTTAACATTATACATGTTCAACCAGTGATGTACAGTAATTAATCCAGAGTACTCTTTGTCTGAGACCGAGACAACAGAGTAAAAATGTGGCTGATTTTATGACTAGACCACATACTAAAAAAACTGACTAAAACACTACTCAACACAGCTCCGCCGACTGAAAGTGCTTACAGGTGGGGTTGAGACAGTAAACAAGACGGGGGAAGAGAGGAGGGCTGCACTTGAGGTTCACAAATGGTTGAGGAAATGTAGCTTGTGATGATGCTACTGCACTACTAAAAAAAAGAACTAAGCTACTAAAAAGCTATTTGATTCAGAAAACAGCAACACTATTGAGAAGTAATGTAGAAACCAAAAAGGAAACTCCAAGGCACTCTCTTTTAGAAAAATACAAATCCTTTATTTATGGCTTAGTCATCATAAATCTTAAAGTACTCCGACGCGTTTCGCCATACAAGCCTTTGTCAGGGAGTCAATCAATTTCCAAAACAGGAAGAGACCTTCTTATACGCTTTCAAACAGACCAATCAAGAAACACAACCAATGAAAAGCCTTCATTTTCGTAGAGGAAGACAGAATGACCACTAGATGTCCTCATTGGTCAAATAGACCAGTGTATTTGACTACAAACAAAGGTAAAATTCAAAATTCAAAACATGTACAGCACAAATAGAAATAGAAATGGACCCAATTGAAAAATAAACAATATGGTTTTAAAGAAAAACACTGAGATCAAGTTCTTCATTTAGGCCTGGATAATCGAATTGTAGGACAACTCCTGAAAGTGACCAAAGGTGGCTCAAGAAGCAACTGGCATAGCACCTCATCACTTTCAATAATACCCCAATTTTTTCTTATTATTCTCTTAATCTGGTCTGCCTCTGTACTATATATGTGGTAACAAAAATGGGTCTTTTTATTGGCTTAGGTGGATTTCTTTGTAAAAGTGATATCCTATTTGCAGACTTAGCCCGGCTGTATGCTTCCTGGAGGGTTGTGTTTTTATAACCCCGTTCCTTAAAGCGTGACGTCATCACTTTTGCTTTACACTCAAATGAATTGTCTAGGTCACAAATTCTCCTGACTCGCTGGAATTGTCCGTATGGAACATTTTCCTTCAACCACTTAGGGTGGAAGCTTCTAGCATGAAGAATAGTGTTCCTGTCAGTAGGTTTTCTAAACACTGAAGTATGTATTGCCCCATGATCGTCTTTGAATATGGTATGGTCAAGAAAATTAATATAATCTTTACTATATTCCAAAGATAGTTTAATGTCGGGGTTAATGTTATTCAAATAAACATGGAACTCTTTCAAATCTGACTCTGAACCAGACCAAAACGGACAAACATCATCAATGTAACGTCCCCACCAGATAATGTTTTTAAAGAAGGCATTCTTTTCCTGATTTAAGACAAAATCTTCCTCCCATTTTCCCAGAAATAGACCTGCATATGATGGGCTGTAACAGGCCCCCATAGCACAGCTTTTTATCTGTTTAAACGTCTTATCCTGGAAGATGAAGATATTATTATTCAATGTCCATTTAGTTAATGACAATAAAAAAATCAGTGGCTGGTATTTCCGACTCAGGTCTCCTACTTAAAAAATGTGTAAGAGTTGCAAGACCCTGTGTGTGTTCAATGTTTGTATACAATGCTTCTACATCCATAGTGACTAGATATGTATCAGAGCCTATGTTTTGTAGTTGTGTGATCTTATTCAGAACATCTGTGGTGTCTTGGACAAATGCTGGGAGTGAAGACAGACAGGGTTTAATAAAATAGTCAATAAACTTAGAGACTGGTTCAGTCAGACTATCATTACCAGAGATAACAGGTCTCCCTGGAGGGTTATCCACACACTTATGGACTATTGAGAAGTACTTGCAATACAAAGTGGATTCAGTGCCTTAATGCTAGAGATGTTCCGATACCAGTATCGGCTCCGATACTGCCTAAAACGCTGGTATCGGGAAGTACTGGAGTTTATGCACCGATCCCATACCACATAATAAAGCCCTAAAGAAAATCTACGTTAAAGTAGTTTATTTATGATCTTTTTTCTGTTATAATTGACTGTCAGACTGGATAGTAAAAGAAAGTTCTGTAGCATTTATTGTTTGTGTTTGTTCATGTTTCACAAAGAGTTTAACCTGAGCCAGACCGACAAAGATAGAAATCATATCACATCCATGCAGGGATAGTAGTATACAGTTGTTAAAAAAATTGTAAAAAATATATGACACACTGGTATCGGATCGATGTTCTGTATCGGCTGATACACAATTTCAGGTATCGAAATTGGGAAGCAAAAAATGGTATCGGACCATCTCTACTTAACGTTGTTGGCACAGGTTGCTAATGCAAGCTACATTTCAATTTGCCAGAAGGTGTCATAGTGACAAATGTTATTCAAGCAGTTAGCATAAAAATCAAACCAGTTTAGCCTTGTACACTGGACCAGTAAAACTGGAAATTGACCCAACTTTATGTCACAGCCTTAGTCAGCACCATCCAACTATGCCATACCATGTCAAAAACACAACTGGATGTCAAGTAAAAATAATATGATCAGAAAAAAAAAATATGTTCCATGAAGTAGGGCTGGGCGATATGGTTGAAAACTGTATCATGATATAAGTTTTTCATATCGGTCGATATCGATAATTATTGATATTTTTTATGACCTATTTAAAATAAGGACCAGGAGAAAAACATATTAAATTTAAACATTTTTATTTTAAACTTAACCCTGCTCTGATTATAATCCCCTCAGTTATAAAAGCAGAAATGTCAACACAACCATGGAAAACACACAAATAATTAAAATGTAAACAGGTCTAAAATCACAATGAACACTTAACAATTATCTCTTAACATTAAGGTGCAAAATTAAAGAATAAGTAAGAAATGCTTAATAAAGTGTCATAAAATAGTGCAAAGTGTTAGCTAAACATAAGAAACCTGAGAAGGAACTATTTTCTGCAGGTTTAGTGCTAGGTTGGTAACCTGGCTTCTGGACAGTGCTCAGCACGTCTGCTTCCGTTATTTCTTTGTAGCGTTTAGTAAGGCGCTGATGCAGAGTACCTCTCCATGGTGGTCTGCTGCTTGTGCCGTGTTGCAGCTGCAGATGTTGTTGGACGTTGATGGCGAATACGGCTGTGCTCCAAAGTGTGAGCGCGGCTAAAGTGTTAAAACAAGTTTATGGTATTACCAGTGTTGGTGGGGACGACGGTCTGACGACATTGGTCTGACTACGGTCAGACTTATAAAATCCCCAAAACTGCGATACTGACTTTTCCTGTTTTATCAACGATGTCCTCGCTCGCTGCGGCACTCACTTTCCACTCCACGCCGGTTCTGTTATTGAAGAACACGAGACAGCGATGTGGTGCAACCAAACATGATACTGTTACATGATTGGCTGTTAGAGTGTCACTCCCCACGTTGCTAGGTTGCCAGAGAGTGAGGGCCTTTGTTCATGCAACCAAACTTGATTCACAACCTCTGGTTTCTTCTGATGAAGAAAAACAAGTTATCGAACGTTTTATCGACCGCATTTTCTATTGATATTGATTATGTGTCTATCGCGATACATATCGTTATCGTTTTATCGCCCAGCCCTACCATGAAGCATTGTTAGCTGACATCATAGCATGGGTGCTATAGGTGAGGTGTACGGATTTCAGCTGCTACACCATTTGGCATTAGCCAAACAAGTGTTTATTTTGATGTCACAAATTCTAATATAAACTAGGCTTTCATAGAACTTGTCTGAAGTGGTATTTACAAATTGTCAGGTGTTTGATGGCAAACCGCACAAATCAGGTCAGGTCATGGACAATCAGAATAGACTGACTGGGCTTAATACGTTTTTTTTTTTTTTTTTTTTTTTTTGATTGAGATATGGAGGTTATACTATTATGTTATTTTCTCCATATCGCCCAGCTCTAGTCTCTTGTGCCCTGGCCTACGGGACTCATTATAAAATAGTCTTAATACTAGAGGTCGACCGATTCACCGGTTTTGCCGATTAATCGGCACCGATAGTTGATTGGTGGAACTATCGTTATTGGCAAAAATCCATGCCGATAGTTTTTCCTGGTTGCATCCGTTGCTGGAGCGGCTGAGAAGCGCACGCTGTCATTCATTACACAGTACACGAGAGCTGAGAAGGGTCTGCTGGCATCATGCATTACAATAGCGGCCTCTAGAGGCGAAATAAAAACTATCACTGATGCCTCTGTTTATTTTTGACACGTGTTACTGCGCGCTGCACGGAGAGCACATGCTGTGCGGAGAAGGCTGACATCAGATGCGCGTTTAAAGCATCGACAGTAAAAAGGTTTGTTATATCATAAAGTTATTCATTTGTTGAATAGATGCTGCATTAGTAGAGAAAGAACAACACAACAGTATGTGTGTTTGTTTGCTTTCGAGGCTGAGATGAGGCTAACTAACCTCAAGCGGTTAAAACACTGACAAAAATGAACGCAAGTCCGACCCAAATCGTCCACGATCCGTCTAGTGGCTGCCGCTGGAGAATTGAGATGTGTAAAATCGACAGCGCATTCATTTTAAAATCCTCAGCGGAGGAGCATCAACAACTGCCCAAAAGCACGGTATTATTATATGGTGGAGCGAGATAGAGAGAGACCGAAGAGAGCGAGCGTTATATGGTGGAGAGACATAGAGAGAGACTGAAGAGAGGGACCGCCGGCGCTAGAACCAAGCCGTGAATCAGAGATATAAAACATGTTTTCGCCGATCCATCTCTAGAAATGCGACTGTAGCGAGCATGTCACTATCACTAACGTTATCCACATTTATATTTACACGCAACAAATGATATATCCAGCTTCAAAAAAAGTCTAAAAGTCGGAAGTTAGAACGAACGCATTGTGCAAAGAGTGGTTGCTATGGAGACGATACACAGTGTTGAGTTCCGTTGCTCTGATTGGTTGTAGGTCTATCCAATGAATGCAGAGGCTTTTTTTTCCCTGGTTCTGTTGGAACACGCCCCATAATCACAGCCCAATGGAGCGGTTTCAGACTCACATTCTGACTAGAATCTGAGTAGGACCCGTTCTCTTAATACATCCATGGTAGGACCAGGTCAGGCTAGTTCTAAACCGTTCTGAGAAGAATGGTGTCACTGTTTTGAGATTTGGCATACATTTGGGTCTTTTTTGAAGAAATGTAAATAGTTTGTCCTTTTATATGATTTATAATGCTAATTATGTTTATTTTTGCACTGGATGACTCCAAATATGTAGAACTGTTTTAGACAACACATATGCTTGTGTAGCATTGCTGTGGGTGTAATATCAATAAATAGGACATTATTATTTTGATTATTGGCAAAAGCATCTGGACTTTTTTTGAAAAAAATGTATGTATTTTGTCAACTGTTTTATCCAGCATCAATTCTAAATACTATCGGTTGATTAATCGGTTATCGGCAAATACGGCCCAACCTAACTATCGGTATCTGTAAAATCCACTATCGGTCGACCTCTACTTAATACATAGGTTTCTTCAGGATCAACTGATTCACAATATGATGAGGAGTTTGGACTCCTTTGCATTGTTTTCATTCATAAAAACATCCAGGAAATAAAAGCATTCAAATATTCTTCCTGGTCAATACTTTTTTACAGCTTGGTCTAAGCTCTGAAGTTCACAAAGGCTACATTCAGCCTTCCCTCACACCCAGTGTTCAGAGAGATAAGAAGCAATGCATGAGCAGATTGCAGTAGCTCCACCTAGCTAAAGCTAACATGTAGAGTTATGGTGATAACTGGGGCGTTGTTTTTAACACAGGTGCGTCACAAAGGCATTCCTACAAACCTGAAAACCTCGTCTGCAACATCTGATATTTCTACGCACAATCCCTGCTTCCAAAATCGTAGTTTTTCCTGTAAATCTTTTTATAAGCTAGTGGCAGATGAGGTGCTTTCTGCTATGGCCATAACATGTTATTGTTAACAAACCCTTATTAACTGACTTAGAGCAGTAATGTGAGTCCAAGCCTGGTGTTTAAGTTGAAATAGTGATCTTTCAGATGTTTTGAATGAGTGAGGAATAAAAAGGTAATTAAATGTGAGCAGATCAAAATTACATGGCAGGCATTATAAGTACAGCTTGTCAACCATTCCTACCAATGCTGCACAAGCCTGAAGCCTTTCTGATCTCCTGTACCTGCTGGTAAAAGTGTTAGATGGGTTAAACGAGAGACTAAAGCAGGTTAAAACCCTGACTTATTTATCAAATGCTTTTCTGTCAGAGACAAAAAAACATGCAGACCTAAAACAACTGAGTAATTGCTTCCGCAAAAAAGAATTGACAGATATACAGTGAGGAAAATAAGTATTTGAACACCCTGCTATTTTGCAAGTTCTCCCACTTGGAAATCATGGAGGGGTCTGAAATTGTCATCGTAGGTGCATGTCCACTGTGAGAGACAATCTAAAAAGAAAAATCCAGAAATCACAATGTATGATTTTTTTAACTATTTATTTGTATGATACAGCTGCAAATAAGTATTTGAACACCTGACAAAATCAATGTTAATATTTGGTACAGTAGCCTTTGTTTGCAAGTACAGAGGTCAAACGTTTCCTGTAGTTTTTCACCAGGTTTGCACACACTGCAGGAGGGATTTTGGCCCACTCCTCCACACAGATCTTCTCTAGATCAGTCAGGTTTCTGGGCTGTCGCTGAGAAACACGGAGTTTGAGCTCCCTCCAAAGATTCTCTATTGGGTTTAGGTCTGGAGACTGGCTAGGCCACACCAGAACCTTGATATGCTTCTTACAGAGCCACTCCTTGGTTATCCTGGCTGTGTGCTTCGGCTCATTGTCATGTTGGAAGACCCAGCCTCGACCCATCTTCAATGCTCTAACTGAGGGAAGGAGGTTGTTCCCCAAAATCTCGCAATACATGGCCCCGGTCATCCTCTCCTTAATATAGTGCAGTCGCCCTGTCCCATGTGCAGAAAAACACCCCCAAAGCATGATGCCACCACTCCCATGCTTCACAGTAGGGATGGTGTTCTTGGGATGGTACTCATCATTCTTCTTCCTCCAAACACGGTAAGTGGAATTATGACCAAAAAGTTCTGTTTTGGTCTCATCTGACCACATGACTTTCTCCCATGACTCCTCTTGATCATCCAAATGGTCATTGGCAAACTTAAGACGGGCTTGGACATGTGCTGGTTTAAGCAGGGGAACCTTCCGTGCCATGCATGATTTCAAACCATGACATCTTAGTGTATTACCAACAGTAACCTTGGAAACGGTGGTCCCAGCTCTTTTCAGGTCATTGACCAGCTCCTCCCGTGTAGTTCTGGGCTGATTTCTCACCTTTCTTAGGATCATTGAGACCCCACGAGGTGAGATCTTGCATGGAGCCCCAGTCCGAGGGAGATTGACGGTCATGTTTAGCTTCTTCCATTTTCTAATGATTGCTCCAACAGTGGACCTTTTTTCACCAAGCTGCTTGGCAATTTCCCCGTAGCCCTTTCCAGCCTTGTGGAGGTGTACAATTTTGTCTCTAGTGTCTTTGGACAGCTCTTTGGTCTTGACATGTTAGTAGTTGGATTCTTACTGATTGTATGGGGTGGACAGGTGTCTTTATGCAGCTAACTACCTCAAACTGTGCATCTAATTTAGGATAATAAATGGAGTGGAGGTGGACATTTTAAAAAGCTGTATCATACAAATAAATAGTTAAAAAATCATACATTGTGATTTCTGGATTTTTTTTTAAGATTATGTCTCTCACAGCGGACATGCACCTACGATGAAAATTTGAGACCCCTCCATGATTTTCAAGTGGGAGAACTTGCAAAATAGCAGGGTGTTCAAATACTTATTTTCCTCACTGTATATACTGTGTGGTACTGTGAGCATTACTAAAACCAGGACTGAAACCGATAAACACTGGAAAGCAGTTGTGTGCTCAGATATACACCCACATACGGTAGCCTGCATCCATTGCCAAACTCGGGAGATCCCACCTTTGCTCAAGCAGCATTGCACCATCTCTCTCATCTCGTTGCATTTATGCTTAGTTAGGGTCCCCCAGGCCAGTGCCAGTCCTATTCTAAAAATACCAGCCAAGGAAAGGAGGGCTGCCCCATCTAGCTTGCTGGAGGAATCCCAGCAGAGGCTCTAAAACAGACCATCTCTCAGATACATGCAGACCAATTTAGCTTGGCTTCTGTGGCACCAAAGGAGCCGTGGTCATCTTCCTTCATATTGCTTCTTAAAGACAGAACAGGAACCATTTCTTTTTCCTGGAGGAGGATCACGGACTTATAAAATACAGAAAACATTCCATAACTGAGTGATCAATTATCTTTCAATGTAGTGGTTTGGGTTAGATTTGATCAATCTAACATTTAAGTTCATGATGGTTCATACCAGGGGTAAACAATTAGTCTGTGTCAAGGTGCAAAATAACTGCTTGCATAACACATTGTATTCAGTGTCAAGCTTGTATATAAGAGGTTAAAAATCCAGACTATTCAAAAATTGTACTAGGGCAGATACAGCCCTGGTGTAGGCCAGGCTTTAAGTTAGTTTGCTGGTTATCTTCCTACTAAGCAGAAATGCCAATATATTTGCAACCGTTTTGCATTTGGATTTACATTTCATGTTAAGAGCCAGCCATTGGTATTTTCTTTCTCATATGCCTTAGATGACACGTCTGTTCTCAGTGCAATGGAATAGAACGGGTGGTTGGTTGATTAATGATTATCAATCAATGATTATCAGTAGGGCTGGGTATTGGTACACCTTAAAGCATCAACCTAAATAACCCAGTACCAAGTATTAGGAGTGGAAATCACCAGATGCCCAACGATACAATATTATCACAATGCTTATGTCACAATATGATATTATTGTGATTGCGATATATGGCAATTTATTACCTTTATCCAACTTCAAATTATGCCCACAAAAAGGAAAACTAAACTTTTTTTTTAAAAAAAAAAAAAAAAAAAAAATTTCTCTGTTAATCTCACTTCAATTGTATTGCTGCAAAAATGGGATTGTCAATTGATTTATTATTCTAGTACCAAAAAGTTAAATTCCCATCTGCAATTTATATAATAAAAAATTGATACTTGGCATCAGTGTATCCATCCCACCCCTGCTAAGTATCCAACTGTCTTAAGTCAAACTGCTGTAGGAGCCACATATTGGATGTTGTTTATGGTCTCATTTATGTTGTATGTTGATTATTGTGTTGTGCACTGATATTGTAGGTGGTGGGCGTTTTCATCGCGGTTTGAGCGGAAGTGATAATCTATTGGTTTGCTTCACCTGTGCACCTGGGTTTTTGGGCATTGACAGAGAGGGGGGTGAGCCTGGGAGCGAACACTTTCTGTTGACCACATCACGCAATACATTAACGCAATTATTCTACTCACAGGTAACAATTACATTTGGTAACTGCAGTGCTAAGTGTATTTTACGTGTGGTGGAAGAAGAAGAATAAAATCATTGCAATTAGTGCTGCAACAACGAATCAATAAAATTGGATTTAAAAAAGTTATCAACGAATTTCATTATCGATTCGATGTGTTGTGCAACTATTACGGCACTCAGTCGCAGAAATAAAAAAAGAAATTGAGTCGAGCGCAGAACGGATCAGAGCAGCGCGAAAAAAAAGAAAAAAAGAGCAGAGCGGGGGTAGAGGAAATATGGAGAGAGACCGGAGAGACCCGTAACGTTGTTCTGAAACACATGGCAGAGGCAGAGAAATCAGTACGACCCAAGTCATCCGAGGTGTGGGAGCATTTCACACTAAATAAATCAAAAACGTGTTAATTGCAAGAAAAGCGACATGGCATGGCACGGGCGCACCACGGTGATGAGTCAGCACCTAAAACGTAAACATGTTGGAGTCCTTGATGAAGAGGAAGGGAGTTCAACAGCAGGGTAAAGTCACTACACTATCCTACTTCTGTTCCGTTATGAAGTGAGGAACGTACCGTCCCTCCAGTAGCTCTTCTGGTGCTGCTGTTTACTCGTTATCCAGCTTCACAAGCATGACAAACTACCGTTAGCTCCTTAATAACAATAGTAAAGCAGAGGTGGTATAGTTTGCAAGACTAAAGACACATTTTTATTTTAAATCATTAATTTTTCAATCTGTTATCATGTATACCTATATTCTGTGTTCGTCCCATATCCGTTATTGTTGACAAATGTGTGTGTGTGTGTGTGTGTGTGTGTGTGTGTGTGTGTGTGTGTGTGTGTGTGTGTGTGTGTGTGTGTGTGTGTGTGTGTGTGTACTTTTTAATTTCATTTTAAAGTTCTTTTATAGCACTTGGTCATCTTAAGCTGTTTTTAAATGTGGTGTATAAATGAACATAACTTGCACTTACTACAATGATGGTAATAATTGAATGAATAAGCTTCAAGTGAACGTGGTTGTGTGGGTGTGTGTGTGTGTGTGTGTGTGTGTGTGTGTGTGTGTGTTGTGTGTTTGTGTGTGTGTGTGTGTGTGTGTGTGTGTGTGTGTGTGTGTGTGTGTGCTCTTTGGGTTACTTACCTTTACACAACTATTAACTAAAACAGCTAGTATGTAAGTAAGTATGTATTGAGTTGATGTAAATTAATGCTTTTGTTTTTGTATCAGATTCATTGATTAACAGAAAAAAATAAATAGACAGATTAATGGATTATTAAAATAATCGTTAGTTGCAGCCCTAATTGCAATACAATCTCGAGCGCGTCACAGTGTGTATCTCTGCGTTTAGCCCCTCGCGGCAGCACTTCTTTGGACTGCTTACAGCCGCAATACCTGCATTCAACCATTTTTGTACCCAGATCTTTGATTTTGCTCACAGCTAGTCATCGCAAGCTTTCTTTAATTTAATGGGACGTGTGATTGGCCCACTACTGCAACAGATACAACCCATACAGTCTGTGGTGTGGTGAAGTTGAGCGTGGTATATTTGACAAGAGTTGTCAGTTTAGCGTGCCAAGATGCTTCCATTCACATGATGGGTATTGAATGAAGTAGAAATAAAGGATGTTTTAAATGAAGAACTCGGTATCAGGGAACTTTAAGCGATACCCAGCCCTAATTATCAGCTTGTCATAACTTTGCAATTTAGTCTTGCATCCATTTTAGTACACAGAGGAAAAAAAGTTTAACCTAATGACAGAAAATGTAAACCGTGTGACTGATCAGAATAAGTCTAACTGGGACATCATTTTGTTTTAATCAGATGAAAGGAGGAGGTCCATGATCAGATTATGACGGACCATGTCTCTGCCATCAGACATGGGTTTTGGGGTCAACGTGAAACTTTCTTGCTTTTTCCTAGCATGTGGTATCATCAGGTGTAGGACCTGAACTGTGTAATGTTCTATAAAAGCCAAATCGGTTTGACATACGACTGATAATCACCAAAACATCTCAGTGACTTTCCCCCACCGAAAGTTATCCTGTGGGTCTGGGTTTTGCACTGGTGACCTTTCCAACAATCCTGTCAAGTCCAGGCTACAATCAATATCCACTCATAATTAGTCCTAACTAACAATCAGCCTCTCAGGAACAGCAGGACAATAGACTGAAAGATTCTTGATTCTATATGACAGTGGTACATTCAGCAACAATAAAACAGTGCCTCATTGACTAGCAGGCCTGCAGCACAGATAGAGACTAGTAACTGGGAAAAATACAAGAAATGGGGGCAAAATTAATATTGGTCATGATTTATGGTTCAACTGCTGGGATTGTTTTACAACACCATGGCCTTGGCAGACTAGCTACACTGAAATTTGTACTTACATCAGCACAATACAGTTTTATTGTTAGCGGTTATCTAAAAATCACACGTAATGGTCACTTATACCCCATTCACGCCGAAGGCTCTACCAGGGTTGACTTTGTATTTGAAAGGGTTAACCCGTGTTGACCAAACACGGCTTCAAGGTTCGAGGTGGTTTGGTCGCGGGTCGGACGTGGGTCGATTTTAATGTGAATGGCACATGACCAGGGTCGCTAAGTACCGGGACCAGACAAGTTCTGTCGACTGCAAATGGGTGCACACAGTCGTGTGGACATGTGGCAAGACTTTGTGCAGGAGTGGAGCAGGAGCTCCTGGCAGTGAGGAAGAAATTAAGCGGCAAATGGCCGGTACGGTGAGGGACAAAATATCATAATACCTTAATACCATAATAACGCTCTCCTCCATCTCCGGTAGGACAGGCAAGTGAAGAAACGCAATCACCAGCAGAAATTTTGGATATCGTAAAATCGTAATATATTAAGTGTTGTCTTTTCCTGGTTTTGAAGGCTGCATTAGAGTAAAGTGATGTAATTTTCTGAACTCAAACTGTTCTGTCATTTTATCAAAAATGTAATTGTGTAAATAATATTTTGTTAAAAGCACCAATTGTCAATTCTACAATATCGTCGCAATATCAACATTGAGGTATTTGGTCAAGAATATCGTGATATTTGATTTTCTCCATATCGCCCAGCCCTATCGTGATATCATGTTGTTCAATGCTTTGCATCAATCATAACAATTGTTGCATACAATTGTATGTGTTTTTCCCTATCTAATTTTGATGCTTGTTAAAACCAGAGTACAATAGTACAAATAATTAGCATTCTACTCTGTGCTTACAAACGTGTAAGAGCCACTAAATGGCAATACATGTGACAACACTGACACATTTCTGCGTTTGTATTAGAGCTGGGGCGATTCGTTGACGTCATCGACTACATAAATGTGTCGACAAATAATTTGCGTTGACGCGTCACTAAATAAAATAAATAAAACTTGCATGCAAATTAATTAATGTAATGTGGAACTAATGTAATGCGGAACTACTGCTGGATACGCGGGCCCTAGGGACACCTAAACTGTAGCCCCGCCTTGGCTCTGAAGCTAGCCGAGCTCCTCCGCCTACATGCAGTTTTTTGTCAGGTCGACGGTCCAGTGAGTGAGTCAGAGATAGCAGCACTAAAGGACGAGTATGGCGAGTGGTTGCGACCCGCAAGAGTTCCCCGCTGGCCTCTTTAAGATCGCAAGTTTGTCAAAACTTCGAGACTGTATGGCTGCAGCCTGGAGCCTCCCGTGTCATGTCCTCTTGTCTAATACCGTCCCCACCTCGAAAACGTTGGTCTTCGGGTCAGTTCCAGTAGTAGGCTACAGGCGAGAGAGTGGTGGATAAGACGAGGACTGTGTGTCGGCGTTGTTCAGCAGTTGTTGGGTACGTGACTGCAAATACATCTAACGTGCTAACGCATATCCAACGCCATCACCCAGATGTACCAATCACTGGAACGAGACAAAAAAAAAAAAAAAAAAAAAAAACTGTCCAACTTCTCCTCACTACAGTGCTTAACCAGCCTTTAGATACAAAGCTTATTCATTTTTTTTACCTACTGTTAAAAAAAAAGCAAATACAGGTTAATCTTTCATACACTACTCTTTTTGCACTTGCTCTGTTTACTTTAAGTTTTTATTTTTGTATTCCTCCTGAAAGTGACTTTATTTTGTTGTTGGATTGATAGCCTACATCTGGCTTCAGGTTGCACTACAAATTAATTTTACTTGAACAGTGCAGTGTTAAACAATTTTAATAAATAGAGATTTGAACCTTATTGAAATTTGTTTTGTGTAAATTGTTAATAATTGAGCAATGGGAAAATAATCACTAATGGAAAAATGTATCGTTAGATTAGTCAACTAATCGAAAAAAGAATCGCTAGATTAATAGTTTAAAAAATAATCGTTTGGGACAGCCCTAGTTTGTATACCATACATAGCTACTGCAATATTAAATCCTCCGAACCAGTCAACATTGTGGTTGTGTTTTGATTTTGATATGTTTGACACCAAGTAATCATAACATTACAAGCCAAACCAGTTCAGGTTTTTCCTTTTTATGTAAAAGTTAAATGTGTTCATAATTGTGATGTTCTAGTATATAATGTACAATGGGGAATTTCAGTAGGCTACAAAACACTAGTACAGCTGGACGGGAGTATGCAACAATGTAGGTTAGCTGTCCACTAAATTTTCAACACCTGAGGTAATTGGTCTCCGGTTGTAACCCTGGTATATCTGGTTTTTCATAACCAGGGATCAACCCATGTTGACTGGCTTGGTTGTAATTTACAAAAGAAGGATTGAACATGGGTCAGATAACCCTGTTCATTGGTGTGAAAGAGATATCCATAACAGCAGCAACAGTTGAAAACATACAAATGTCACAAACTACATCTAGTTCGAGTTTCTGAAGCAATGAGACATGGTTGATAAGTCTTCTAAATGCAAAACAAGACAGTTTGTTGTTGTAAAGTAAACAAACATAAACAAACGGTTAACTGACAATCATGAACGTTTTCATTGCCAAGCAAGCAATCTGTGTAATCTAATCTGTGTAACGTTATTACTTTGGTTTCATATGAATGGGTTGTGATAACAATGTTGTCTGTTGACATATTTCACTAATGGAGTTAGGAGAAACTAACTAACATGAGCTAAATGTTTACGAAAATTGTGTCTGTCGGTTGTTAACGTTAATTAACCAAGTTAGTTAGCGATAGCTAACGTTACTAGTTTAACATGACAAAGTGTCTGCCAAAGGTGTCTCAGGTTGGACACTAGCTACATTTGTCGCTTCCTTCCTCATTACGTCCGGGTTATTAGCTAGTGGTAACGTTAAACACATAGCTATATATAAAACAACTGTTTGATATAAAACAACTGTTTTACATCTATGGGTAACGTTAAGCATTTCAGGGGATACTTTGCTGTTGCTTAACGTTACACCACTATAACGTCAGTAGCTCATGTTGCTAACGTTAATAAAGACAAACATGGTGCGTTATGTGCCGACTTTAATTCATATTAACAACCACTAGCAGTTGTCCCACATTCTTCCACCTCTTTGCTAGGTGTTGTCAGTGAGCTGGATATGAATGGCAGGCGGTCAAGAGGCACGCCACGCCGGCTATCCACGTCACTACAGTGCGAGGATACAGCGGGCCGTCTTGTCCATTGCTAACTTAAAATGGCGGTGAATGCTAGCTAGCTTGCTAGCAACGAAATTAGCTTGAAGGAGTGTGAAATCATTTCAGTCTGGTAATTCTCCCCCACTCCTTGCTGGACATTTCACACGTCAATAAATGTTGATTTACATACCTTTAAATTTGAGGTCGGAGGGAGGGTCAAGGATAAGAATCTGATCCAACTTTGACATCTTAGCTGAGGGGATGCACTTGATTTCGGTATCGGGGAATAGCCAGGGAATAGCTAACTGACAAGTGGAAGTCCTAGATCCCCTCTGCCACTACTGAGTCAAATGCTGACTGGTTCTGCGAACGAGCATGTGGGTACAAATACTTGAACGCGCAAGTGCACAACCCTGTTGCGCGCCCTCGTGGCTCAGCAACTGATGTGATTATGGTACAGTAATACTGCGCGTAACGTTACACTGAAATACTTAGGAGAAAAAAATGCTTTACAAAATTAGACGAGTCCTGATTTGACCTACGTTACGTGGTCTGTGTTTGTGGTTTAAATACATACTATTAGGGTATTTTGTGCACGAGCACTTGGGCTAAACGTGGGACTTTTTTGTTTTCTCCTTTCACTTTCAATTACTTTTAACACTTAACACGTCGTTAACACATGGTAACTATCCCCTTAAAAGTATTCATTATGTATAACAATCATACAATAAAATCTAACCTCAAAACATATACTTTTTAATATATTTTTGTTTTCTATATTGCAGTAGTGCCTTTCCTGGCAGAATTACTAAAATTGTGTGTATCACATTTTTTTAGGATTGCTTTTGAAATACTAAATTCAAAAAGCCTGACTGATATCAGCTGATATCGATATTTCAAAGTAAAAAAATCTGATGAATGATATGTTGGCCAATATTAATGTATTTACATCAAAAAATAACATTAGTCAATAACATTTGTGATTTTATTGCAGTCCTGAAATGTTTTAATCCTGGTTTAACATGTAAAGCACTTTGTTTTGAAAAGTGCTGTAAACAATAGTTATTTTAGTTATATTATTATTATTATTATTATTATTATTATTATTATTATTATTATTATTATTATTATATTTTTGGTAAAGATCCTTTAAATTTCATTATTACATATACACTACAGTTAAAAAATAAACTTGTCAGTGCTCTCTGGTGGATAAAATACAGTACGTACACTAACAATGTTTCTAAATTTCAATCTCAAACATACCTTTGAAATTTTGTACCTCTTTTCTGTTAATTACAAAACTTGAGTTGTAAAGGCATAAAATATAGATGTGATTTTGATATTTACCAAAAATGAGTTATTTAAGTTCAATTTACCCTCTCATAAGAGCAAGAGACCAGTGGTCAACACATCACATTATCACATATACCATTATTATTATTTGTAAATCTAGGTGTAGAATTTGATTTAAAAAATGGCTCCTAAATGGTGGAATGAGCTCCTCATTGACATCAGGAAGGCCGAAAGCCTACACATCTTCTGCCGAAGCTGCACTTTCATATGTAGTTTGGCTTATTTGAAGCTAATGTACTTGCGCTTACTAACTTGTTGTCCGGAATTTGTACCTTCAAGGTTGAAAGCACTTAATTGGAAGTTGCTTTGGAACAGTGTGTTTGCTCCGTTTAAACTATTATTATCCCACTTAGACCACTGACAACTGTGGCTATGGTTAAATCCATCGCAGTGACAAGAAGTATAGACCCCCCCCCCCCTCCTCCTCTGTAAGCTGCCCATGGGTTAATCCACTGCAGTGTACTGAATAACACTCTCTGGAAATCCTCCACTCTGCATAGTTTGTGCTGCTTACACCTTTTCAGAAGGTCACGTTAAGCGTGCAAAAATAAGAAATACAAATTTGTTGAGTGGTTCCTATGTGGGGTTAAAGCTAACAGGACGTGGGAAAGTGGTAAGAAGTAAGCAACATTTTTTAATTTGAATGAAAAAGATACATTGTTCTCACATAATGTGGTTTGCAGTGACGAGTAAAAACTTCATCTATATTGGGAAACCAATCATGTTTTTTTCACTTGGAGTTTAGGTTTCTGAGGTGTCAAGGTGGCTCAGTTCAGATGCATACCATGTTACCACGTGACGTCATGAGGCTAATCTGAGTCATGACCTTTTGTCAGTGAGTCCCCTCTTCTCTCACCTCATTCATCTTTCGGGTATCTATTGACAGCCCTTTAGACATAAAATCAATAAAGCTATATTGTCATTCTGGTGTCTTTGACATTTCAAAACACATAATGTATCCTTATCGGGTATAAGTAACACAAAAACAAAACAAAAAAATAGAATAATCAATACTTTATTACACTGATTAATATACAAAAGTTAATCTGATTTTAAGAGGATAAAGGGAAGCATGACGGCTTACAGTGAAAGAATGGCTGCAGATAATTGGCAATTTCAAAGTTGACGTTATGCGTACAATTAGTCTGTACTGATCAAATAATTCATGCATTAATCTAGCACTTTTAAGCCATGTCATACATTTGTTTAGAAAAACATAAAAAGGGCACTTGTGTGGCGACGAATATACTTGGAAATCTTATCACAATGTCAACATGTAACGTCTTGTAAAAAATAAAACAAATTTTATGTCATATATCTTGTATAGAGGTAATATCATGCCAAACTGCATTGGAAAATATATCTACTGTATTTAATGAAATCTTTATCAATCTGGTGGTAAATCTGACACACTGCACATCTGGCCCATCAAGCAACTCCTAATTCAATTTCAACCAATCACTGCATTACATTTTAGTGGAAGCAAGGCCACATTCATTTGAAGATTTGTGAAAGGAGTTTGGTGTGACTTTGAGAACAGTAAATATGAGCAAAATTAGACTATGATTGCATTAAAAACTATGAATTGAACTCCATTATCCTGTCATACATGTTGGTAAAAATGGTACATTTTTAAATTACTTTTTAATGTGCACTAACTAACTTAAGTACAAACATAAACTTTTTTTAAGCTATCCACATGTAGAACCAGAAATACTGTTCCATAAGAAAACCTTGTTGTATCCAAGCCAACTCTCATTTACATTTAAAAAAATGCAGTTAAGAGTTCTGTAACTGTTTCAACACACTTACAAAAAAGTGACTTCAAATTAACAATGTTAAATGTATACAAAAGTGCTGATACATCTCAAGTGACAAATCCAAGGGCTCTACTGCCAAAGAAACAGCAGCAAATATATAGCATTTTAGTTTACACTGAACAAAGCACTATTTTCATTGTTACCTTTTTCCCACTTTTTTTTGCAAGCTAAATTGATTGGTTTAGGGCTATATAACTATATGTTCCTTCAGAGTTTGGTTAGTAAATAGAATACAACCCTTTTGGAACTAACAGCTTTAGACATGTTTAGAGTAAAATACATGCAGGTCTTTTCTCTTCTTAGGTAAAAAATAAAAATAAAAATACATGTCGTATACAGTCATTCCCTGTAGTGAAATCTCAGACAATACATTTCAGCATGTAGAAAACATCTTTAGCAAATTACCATGTAAACAATTACAGTATAGTATTGGTCACAGTGTTTCAACAGGGGGTGTCATATTGTAAGTTAAATTTAGGCCACTAAGCTATACATTCTGCAGCATTACAGTTAAACCCTTATACAGTCAATGTGTGTGAAAACACATGATGAAGTGGAATGTAAAGCCGCAGCATTTGAGCTACAGAACTGAATGTTTGTCTAAGGTTTGATCGCAACAACCTTATTCAGAATTTTCTAATACAATTCTATATAAGAGTTATACATACATGTACACAAAGGCTCCATAAAAAAACTTATTTAAAAACCTTCATTTAATGTGTGCCATTTAAGGGCCACAGTGAAAAATCTACTGAGCAGTTAACTCTTGAAATGAAAATGTAGTTGCATCAACAGCTAAAAGCCGGCTTTAAAAAGCCCATCAGCTAGATCACTTGTTACTAATGTGTGCCGAATTTTAAAGTTATTGTGGAAAATGCTATAAAACTACCTCTTTGTAACGAGCTGTGTAGTATTACCACACAGATATAAATCTTTATGTAATTCAGGCAAAACACCACCTGATGGGGACAAAATGAAGGCATTCTACTTCTAGAGTTGAAACTGTGACAATTAATTGAAATAAATGTGCAATAACCTATACAATACTGTTGTTTCATGTTGCAGTTGACCACATGTGCAAGCTGACCTCGGTCTGTCCACTTTCTTGTCATTTCCAGGAGTAAGACACTGTGCATTGTGGACCATGTGCTGTGCTGGTGGGGTCCCTGGTGCTGAAGGAAGTTATCCCATCAGCCACTGGTGGTACTAGCAGCATCTCCTGGCGGACGCAGCCGGCTGCCGGGTGAGTTTAAAGGACTCATTGCTCTCCACCTCAGGATTTTCCAGGGGTGGGATCTGTTTACCTAAACACACAGCACAGGGTCACTTACAAGGTACCATGCATACCTATTTTAAGCGTAAGTGTTGTATTATTTCTTCTGCAATGTATTTGGCAGTGCATCTTGGTGAATTGACCACTACTAGCAGCCATAAAACCCAATGCCAGGGCTACTGCTTTTCTTAATACAGTACATAATGTAAAACCAAAACATGCCAGCTTTAAAGGGTTGTTCAGAATAAAAAGATGTACTGCTAAAATGTTAAATGTCATTGTAGTTGTCAAAAACAAATAACGGAATTTGTCCGCCCCACTTTATGGCAGAAACATACTGTATTCATGACTTATAAAGTTGTCAAATGAAATTAAAATGAAAGCAGAAATAGACACAAAAACACATTGACAAAAAATGCCAAACATCCTTAGTAACATGAACAGTAAATGAGTCATATTTTGTTTGTATTTAAAATAATTATTTTACGTTTTATTTTTGTGTCATTATGTATGGGATTACATGGCACACAATAAAAAACAGCTTCCGGCTTCCCTAAACTTTAAGTCGATAGCACATATCTTCCTCTTTACTGCTAACTTTTAAAATAATACAGTACATACAGACACACATAACACAGGCGCAACATACAGTAAAGACATGAAACCTACTGATTTTCTGAAAGAGCTCCTCAACATTGACAGCATTTCGGGCACTAGTCTCGATGAAAACAGCTGCAATTGATTCAGCAAACTCCTTAGCTTCCTTCATAGGAACTTCCCTGTAAAAGAACACACTAAAGTAAGTTTTGAGTAGGTTCAAACTTAAGAAAGGCAAATGGCAAATCAAATAATCTTTTATTCATTAAATTTCTAACTAGTTTGCTCTGGAAAAGTGCTGGAGGAGAGGACACATGGAAGAGCAGTTGAGGTTTTTCATGATAAAAATGCAACTATACCAACATGGTGCATCATGAAGATTCCTGAAACAAACATGTCCCTGTCTTTTATTTAATGTGGTGTCCTCTTCCACAGAGAGAGCAAACATAAAAAGCTACGTCTAAACAAGTCACTTTTGTTATTTTTAAATTTAACTCGCAGACAGAGAATATACAGTGGCCAGGAGGGACAATATTTATAAATGGTAAAGAAAAAACACTCCTTAGCCAAAAGACTTAAAGACAATACTAGCAAGTGTCTTCCTGGGCCACCTTGACCAAGGTTTAGGAGGTGTCTCTGCTGTCAGTAGTCAAACAAAATACAATGTATGGTCATTTCTTTTTTTAATGAAGCTCTTTAGTGTAAACAACTAAATAAATTGTATCCGGTGACAGCTGACTGACCAAATGATTTTGCTGCTTAAAGGTCCAATATGTAATATTTGTACTGTAATAAATCCAAAAATGACACCAATGCCTCATCAAATATTAAGGAAACATGTTAAACTGAAATACTATCTTTTCTGACAACAATGCTAATGTCAGTATTTTTTCTTTTTGAAATTTACATTCCATGACGGAATTTATGTTTATGTTTTTGATTTTTCGGTGTGTGTGTGTGTGTGTGTGTGTGTGTGTGTGTGTGTGTGTGTGTGTGTGTGTGTGTGTGTGTGTGTGGTTATCAACGGCCCAGTTTGACAGACAGGCCGGGTTGCCAGATATACCTGTAAAAACGTAAACCCAGCGCGCTACAGCTGTAACGGTAGTACAGCCATGAAAGCAGCAAAGAAATGAACAGGATCAACGGAGATAGATTCTATATGACATAAAAAAAAGAAAACAGCATGTTTCTAACAGTTGCGTGACCAGAGACGTAACAACCCCCTGGTAAATATTGGAGATGTATTTGTAAGATGGAGACAGCTTAGAGCCCAAAAGGACGCAGAGTTGGCTTATTTTCTCCTGAACAGGTAAGCATTAGCTTCATGCTAATTTATCACAGCTACTAGGGACGGGCATTTTTTGTCATTTCAACATTTGTGTACTCACATTGAATTATATAGCTAGAGTACCCGAGTTGGTTACTCGCCAAAACAATTGAGACATAGTCAGTAAAGTGATCCCGACTGGTCCTGGCTAACGCCGCCATGATAACCCTGCTAACTGTTAACGTTACCGGGAGGACCAGGCAAGCAGCCCATGGCTGTTTACAGCGTGTAGCCTCTTCAGCGGCTGGAGCCGACAACAGTGAGTTATTTTAAGCCACGAGAGGGGGGCTGTAAATTGGAAAGAGAGGACTGTGAGTTTGCAGTGTGTTTAGCGATTGTTGCCATAAAAGTGTGCCTGACTGGCGTGTGGAGAGGACGGTGAGGTTGTTGTGTTTTTAGCGGTTCATACTGTAATTTTAAGCCGAAAAAGTGTGTCTGTCAGTTGATTACAGAGCTCCGCGTGAGCACGGGCTTTATGACTGTCAATATAGCCAGCATCTACCGTTAGCTACTCGGCTGTGCTGTGGAGTAATGTCTGGCTATGTGAGACTAGCATCTACCGTTAGCTACTCGGCTGTGCTGTGGAGTAATGTCTGGCTATGTGAGACTAGCATCTACCGTTAGCTACTCGGCTGTGCTGTGGAGTAATGTCTGGCTATGTGAGACTAGCATCTACCGTTAGCTACTCCGCTGTGCTGTGGAGTAATGTCTGGCTATGTGAGAAAAGCGTCTAGCAACATTGTTGTGAATGCTGCGGTCTCAGCCTGGCAACCCCCGTGAACTTTGAGTCTGGGCAGGAGGGGGCGGGGGAGACGACTCTCCAGTATTTTGAATTGGTAGTGCAGTAACTATTTTAACCGCTAGCTGCCAGTATTACACACAATATTACATATTGCACCTTTAAGCCTCAGCTTGTTTCTACAGGCAACCCTGTTAGATTCTTCCTACAGTTGCAAGACAATTGAAGATCACAATATGATTTGCTCAGCATAGTGGACTTGACATGAGTTACATAACAGATATAACAAGAAGATGACTTTATTGTTTGTGCTTGTTCACTAAACCTGTTAAGAGTTTTCTGTGCTGAAAGTCTTAACAGGAAAACAAGAGTCATAACCGTGACCACAGTAAATCTGTGGGGGCAAATAAGCAAGAGCAAAAAGTAAGAAGCACATGTTTTATAATAAAGAGGTGTGTGTGTGTGTGTGTGTGTGTGTGTGTGTGTGTGTGTGTGTGTGTGTGTGTGTTTGTGCTGATGCAGGACAAACTTCTAGTGTCTGGTGGTTTCTATAGTGTCACTTAAACTTGAATATAATCACCATAAAACCCATAAGAAGCAGTGTCTTCACAGCTATGACAGTCTAAGAAAAATAAAAACTCACCTGATGTCTCCTAAATCATTCTTGTTTCCTGCTATGGCTACAACAATGTCCTCCGGACCGTGTTCTTTAAGCTCTTTCACCCATTTCTTCAATGTCTGGAAAGAGTCCTGAACAACAAGAGCACAACACAGTCAACACTGGGATAGGGACTTTATGAGAATATGCCCAACGTTTTCTACAACTTGTGTCACATATTCATCGCATTAGTTTTCAGACAAGTTTCCATGAACAGACCAGGAAAGAATGATATTTGTAGGTCCTGGAAGCGAGGCATCCCAGAGTGATGGAAAAGTAATTGAGTTTTACATTAGGCTCATAGTGCAAAAGCAGCTTCTTCTGTTACACACATTTAATACACCAGGGAGTGACTCAACACATCAGCAGCTCTAATGGTACATTTAGGGGTGAAGGACATTGCTTGAGCCCCTCAACAGGTGAGGGAAAAAGGGTTGTTACTTATTAATTTTTGTTATGGGGATTCTGTCCACTAGTCTGAGGATGTCACCACTCAACGCAGGCTAAATTTACTGTCACTTGATTTAAATATATTAACGGTTATTCTTACCAGTTTAGTAATGTCATAGACAATGACAGCAGCAGCTGATCCTCTGTAGTACATAGGCGCTAATGAGTGAAACTAAAAAAGACAACATATGTATAGTTTAGCATGATCAATCATTATATCAAATCAATCACAGTTATACAGAAATGTCACCCAAGTGCTTTATAAATCTGACTTCAAAAACAGTCTATGACCATTTAAACTGAACACAATCCTAAATCTGGATCACAACATTGAAAATATTGTGTTAACGCAAAAAAAAGACTAACACGGTATACTGTTCTGTGAGTAGACTATGCCCTTACATTTTGAAGTGATGATGGCTGATGGGAAAAGTTACTTCCTTACAAGTTTCAGCTCCTCTTAAATCACTATGAAGGTTGCACAAGACTTCTGGATAAGTGTTCTCAACCTCCACATACAACTTGTATGTAAATGTTCCTCAAAAGGTTATAACTGTTTTGTTGACATTACACCTAAATCCAATATGGGTCTCCTTTTTTTTAAAGATTATTTTGGCCTTTCACTGCCTTTAATTGACAGGATAGTTGAGGGGGAGGGGGGGGGGGGAAGACATGCAGCAAAGGGCCACTCTAGTGGGTGAGCTAGAGGTCGCCCCCAATATGAATACCCCCCATCACACAGTTAGTCACATATAATCACATATGATAAGTTCAATATTAGTTCCACAAATAAAGAAGACTTTAAAACCCTGGTAACAGAGGTTTTAAGATCTCATTCATTTCACATAAAAGCAGGAAATACTTGAACTAGTTTTTCCATGCTGTAAGCATCCTCCCTCAATGAATCATTGTGATGATACCACAGTCTCGTGACCTTTGAACCTTATAGGAATAATCCTATTTCACACTTAATAATAACTCTATGTCACGAGGAACACAAACAGTGAAATGATTGTGTCATTGCTAGCTTCCTGATGCAAAATGTAATGGAAAATGTACTTTCTAAAAGTCATGTTATGTGTGTTAACTTAAAGCTAATAATAAGTAAATGAGGGATTTCTGTTGTGGATGCACTCACCCTTTCCTGTCCGGCTGTATCCCAGATTAGAAATTTGTGTAGTTCATTTCCAGATGGCACTGTTTTGGTTAGGAACGATGCTCTGGGGGTGATAAAGAGCATTTTACAACAATGCGTCCAAGCATGTTCTTTAAAAAGCACAGGAATTGGGTACAAGTCAGCAGGAAACAAATAATATTGAGAAAAAAGATGGTCGACACTAAATCCATGATGGCTGACCCAGAGGCGTACAAAACAACCATCAAACAACAAAGGGCCAGCACATAAATCAGTGATGACGGTGGGCTTATTTCCTTAGTGTTATTAAAGTGATGGTTCGGAGTAATTTCACCCTAGGGTCCTTTGCACCATGACCTCGAGACAACCAGAGAGCAACAGTAACAGAACAGCAGAGAGCAGTGGTGATGGCGCAGTGGATATGACACATGCCTTTGGTATGGGAGATCCGGGTTCGATTCCCACTGCGATACATCAACCAATGTGTCCCTGAGCAAGACACTTAACCCCTAGTTGCTCCAGAGGTGTTTGACCTCTGACATATATAGCAATTGTAAGTCGCTTTGGATAAAAGCGTCAGCTAAATGACATGTAATGTAAAAGAGCAGAAGCCAGCAGGCAAGTGTTATTTACATACTGTCTGGTGTACTTACAATCCATCATTTTATGAGTAAATAAACTATTTATACTAGCGCAGAACTTTAGTATCATTTCGGGCATTATTAGTGGGGTCATTTACGAGATACAAACCTGGGTCCATTAGCCCCTGCGCTAAGCTATTCAGCTGATAACGCTACTCTACGCTAACTCTCCCAATGTTAGACCCAGGTGAAAAAAAGCTTCTGGGGGGGTGTTTGGCTCGAGGTCATGGTGCAAAGGACCCTAGGGTGAAATTACTCCGAACCATCACTTTAAGCTTGGCATTTATCTTGTGTACACTATATTCATTTGTATTTGTAATTTGTACCAAGTCTGCTAATAGTGATCTGAACTGCATTTCAAAAAATATGTATAAACCAATAGTTTTTTTTAGGGAGGCATATTCTATTTTTTCTTTTGTAAAATTGGGGAATACCTTTTTTCTTATGTCCGACTTAATATTTCCCCCTTTGTAAATCAAACCATTTAGAACAGTTATCAATTTGCCAACTGACTTAACCATTATTATAGAAGATATGACTTGAAATCTCTAATCATTGTGAAAAAACACCATACATGGTCAAACTGATTGTTCACAATTCAGGATTTGGACTTTATTTGATATCAAACCTTGACTTCATTTGGAACAACAAAAATTGTGGAGCAAAGATGGCTCTCTCTTATTGGTTTGTTTCTTACCGTCCTAACACTATCTTTTGTGATTTGTACTGCTACACTCTTACCCTATTGTGGGACTTATGTTGTGGTCAAAATGATCCTGAACGAAACGGCAAACGATGCTGGATTTCCCAACTCCAGTGTCCTGAAAACAGAGGGAAACAACATCAGTTACCACAGTCCTCCTAACACACATACACAGAGTCGCTGGTCACTATTAAACCCTATTGATTAGGGAACTGTCTGATCACCCCATCAGACAGCTTCCGGTTAGTGCACGAATTTCACAACTAGCTCTGAATTAAAAGTCAACATTACTTATTTGTCATAGACAACATCTCCCAATCACCTAACGTTAACAGTTAAGTAAATTAACATGAAAACTCAAGACTTTAAGGCCCTTTTTTGGCTGCATGTCATTTATGCTTCATCATTCCTTTTTGGTGATGCAGGCATAATGACAGCTCGTATTCTAGCTTTACATAACTATCGCTAAAGTATGAATACAATCTGCTATAAGCAGAGGGGATATTGGTAGCTAAGGACATTCTGTGGTTACCTTAGGTTGGCATTTAAAATGCTTGCTGTGCAACTCAGTTCCTGTGGCACAGGCCTGTTAAACGTTTATGTAGCTCTTACAAGTTCGCAGTTCCCCTTTACTTTATTGATAAACTATCGCTAGCTAGCTAACACTTTGCAGTTTAGAGTGGACATCCCTGTCCCCGTCCATAAAGAGGGACTGCTGTGTAATTTGCTAACGCAGCAGGAAATCGAACTAACGGCTTGCATGTTGCGGTTGGTATGATGATGACGTAATAGGTGATAAACTGTCAGAGCCGTTAAAACGATTTATGACAAAATTACGTAGAAAACAACAAATAGGCCTACTCGATTTGGAAATGTTAAAAACAGACGTAGCTAGTTAACGTTACACGATGAGAAAGCAAATGTAAAATAACTGCTGCGCCCATTGTGCGACCAGCTATTGGTTTTCAGTCAACTAACGTTAGCTATCAACATTTCTGAAGTTTTCTGACAAACAACAAGATAAAGTCAACAGTTTACAAAATAACCGACTGTTTACAGAGCAATCGTGTCCGTTAGTGTAACACGTCTTTTAGTATGTTGTTAACGTCAAACTAATGTCGGCTAGCTAGCAGACAAGAACGAATTTTGGTGGATAACGTAAAAAAAACACCTGCCAGTGCCACTTACCCCTAAAAGGCAAACTTTGAGCTCCCTTATAGCCATGGTGAGTTGTGAAAGTTTTTTAAAACATGATTTGCCAATGTTAAGTCAGTGTCTTTGTTTCGTCATGCTTGAAACTCTGATTTCACCCCCCTCTTCTTGGGTAAAAGAGAAACCCAGCCCCTGAGACAGACAGACTGACCATCTAACTAAACTGGACCAAGCGGTATAAATGATAAATAAAACTTCTGGTGACGATTTTCAAAATAAGACCCACATAGACTGATGTACTCGTTCTCTTAATACATCCATGGATATACTCCAGACATGTTTTAAGACTTCTAAAACAAAAGTATGCTTGTAATTGTGTGTGTGTGTGTGTGTGTGTGTGTGTGTGTGTGTGTGTGTGTGTGTGTGTGTGTGTGTGTGTGTGTGTGTGTGTGTGTGTGATATGGCTTTTTCACAAAAACTTCAAATACCTTGTTAAAATTGCATCTACTCCTCCCTGGATAGTTATAATTCACAAAAATATGCTTGTACATACTGAATGTGCCATTAAAATCATAAGGTACATTTTCCCCTGAATGTGAAAACTGCCGTCTAGTGTCCAACTCTGCACATACATCATTCTGCACAGTGCAGGTTAAACATCTAAGTGAAGTAACAATAGGCAAAATAAAATGAGTGTATATAGGACGATAAATAAGTATAAATAATAATATTCGTGGACATATATTGTCTGTTTAAGTAAGGAAGCTTTGAAACTAGATTTAAATTGACTCACCCATAATCACGTTAATTTCCACTCAGCTATAGTTATTTAAAAATAGAGAGACAAAATACAACAAAAACTCAAAACAAAGTTCAAGACAGTCCGAAACTAAAGGTATGCTTTAATTTTGAAACCAATTTTGCTTGTATCCGGTGTTTTTTCTGGCTGTTCTTTTCTTCTTGACGCTGTTAACTTTCCAAATCGGAAATCAGCAATGACAAAAAAGTCGGGTGGTTTCACGATCTTTTAAATACTAAATCCTTGATTCTGAGTCCAAACGCAACATTTACACGATTCACTTCTACAAAATGGGTGCAAAGGTTTTATTTAGAACCTCATTAGTCTGGGAGAAGGAAAAGTATTCAGAGAATTGTAATGGAAAATAGGAAGCACTAAATCTGGACTTCACTTCCAGTGGACTACAGTAGTTGAGTAAAAAGGTAAACATTAGGCTGTGTGTCAGAGAAAGACACAGAGAAGCAGATAAGTTACTCAGATCAACACTTTATTCTTCACAGCATTATTCTGTCTGCAACAATAAGCTACAAAAGCTTGGAACAATATGAAAATAACCTCATGAGAAGCTTCTGAGCCCAATCTAGCACTTATCTGTTTCAGTCACAGGATTAATAACATGTTGAATCATGAGCCCAGATGAGATTGCTTTGATTTGCCCGTGACCAAAGCTTGGGCAGTTACACTAGCATACTCCATACAGGTCATTATTAATAATTAAAAAAAGAACGTGACAAAACACAGGAGCTGAAAATACAGTATGTTTGCAATTTTACAATGATATACACAAATGGTAAGTAAGTCAGGCCATGCCTTTGCTTTAAATATCACTGAGCAATGACAGTACTTTGTAATAGTCATGGATCAGTGATGAAATTAAATGATTGACTTGTAATCTTTAAGGTTTTCTTTTTTTACTTACTTTCAACTGATGGCATGAAATATAACTCCACACATCAAGAGTTAAAAAACACGATCAAATACACAACAAAACTAAATAAGCCTCCTGCATGTCTCGGCACACATTTTGGCGACAATAATCATCGCTACAGATTTGTTGTTCCATCATAAAACTGCAGAAATGTAATTTTCCACGTTTACTTGTTTGTGCAAGAGAAGCAGAGAGAAGATGATTGCACTACAGAGCAAAGTGTGACTGTAACAATGCGGCCTCCAGCTGTTTGTCTATCTATATTATCCAGTGATGAATATACTTTTGTTGCGTATTTGTTTGCCGTTCAGGTTTTCATCCACTGGTCAGTTGCGAGGCACAACGCCACTGTGTTTACGTGCAGCTGCTGTTCAAAGAAAAGAAAGCCTCTACAATATATTTATACATAAATTCATATATTACTAAAAAGCCGTTACTTCAATCAATGTATTTCTTGAATAGTCGTCCGTATTCTTCAGAATACTACTTAAATATATAATATATAGATAGACCAATCATACATTTTTCATTATTCAAAGAGCTTTTGTATTAGTGGTTCTCTGGGGAAATGTGTCCAGTCTGGCATCTTCGGTTATGGCACAGTGGTCTCTTTCCTAAGATGAGGGATATAGTGAGATACAACAACTGAGATTATATCTGGTCTATGTTCATCACTTGAGCCCTTACCAGCAAAAATAAGCTTTATGTCACAAACTGGCAAGGTGCCTGACTTTTTTTTTTTTTTTTTACTCTCTTCCTTCCCCCTACATGCTTTATGAATGCCTTAATCACCCCCCCCCCCCCCCCCACCCCCTTCTACCTTCATACAGGCTTGGCACTGTGGATTTGATAATATGGTCCACCTAGTCTCTCACAGTAGTAGCCAGTTGTCCACTACATTAGCTTTTCTAGTTTTTTGTGTTTTGCATCGAAAAATGAGAAACAAGGTTTTTGATTCCTGCTAAAAAGGGTCAGGACGCCAAAGACGGTATAACAGATTTTTCCATGGCTGCCACAATTACTAATGAACTCATGGATCCAGCAAAGTGAAATCTCCAGTGGATGACGAGTGACGCTACAGGACAACTGACCAGCGGTAGAGACGTATGGCAGCACCGAGCCACCAAACGCATCACTGAGATGATATTTCACATGTTGGTGTCCCTCCTGTCTTTGTTCGGTGAGGGCTTTGAAGGATCCTTAGCTGCCTTGCCATTGACGGAGGCAGCGGCGTCTGCACCGGCAGCCACCGCGGCAACCAAACATTTGGTCTGCTCCTCGGTGCGGGGCTCTGGGCTGGGCTGTGTGGGCGGGGCCTGCTCCACCGGCGGCTGGACGGTCAGTTCCTGCTGCAGTTTGTGGCTGTGCAGGAGGCGAAGCTGAACACGGAGCTCCAAGATGGCTTCCTGCTCCTCGTGGATGGCCTGGTTCAGGTGGGTATTTTTGTTCTTCAGGGCAATAAAACAGAGACAGTGCTTGACAAACCAACTACTTGATTTCTGGTAATAGTTACAGTGAAAATATTTATTTTATATTGCTCACGTCCGTATTTAAACAAAACCGATTCAGACTAAGTATTGCAATTTTATAAACACAAACACCATTATAGTGTACTTTCAGACTTTACTCTGTCAGAACTCAATGCACTTTACTCAGTCTTTTAGGTAAATAACGGACTATGATGATACTAAACAGCCAGTATGTGCTGAATGTTTTTTTCACCTCCAGTTCCTCATTTTGCTTCTGCAGGTCTTCCAGAATCATCTGCAGCTCTTCTTCATCTTCACTCTCACTTTCACTGTCTGACGAATATTCCTCTGTCTCACTGCGCCCCTGCTGCCGGCTGAGGAATACAACGCTGGGTTACAGTTGAGACCTTTAGTACGTTTAATGACAGTTGTACATCATATTACAACATATTTAGCACTTAAAATGGTTACCTCTGTATGTCTGCAATCTCTGCTCGCAGTCTCTCGATTTCTTCCTTCTCAGTAGCAATCTGTCTACGAAGCACCTGCTCAAGAGAGATCAGCTCCTCCTGCTCTGTTAGGATCTCATTTTCCTGATAATTGAGAGGAAATTATTCCATCACAGGTTGGCATACATGGAGCTTAGTAACAATGTGTGTTTGAATGGCTCACCTGTGCTAAGAGGAGGTTAATGACTTCCTCTTCATTCTCAGTCATTTCCTCTTTTGAAACATCCTCCTTTGAGAGGCTTGCTATCTCCTGGGCTATCTTACTCTCACACTCCTAAAAGGCCAAAGGTGGAAAGATAAATAAATAAAAACACAATGGAAAAGCTTTTCTAGTTTTCATAGTGAACTTTTCTAATAGTATATCATATGTTATGATATATTAAAATGTTTGTTCAGACTATAACAGAGAGGTGATGATTTATGCCTATGGTCATTTTAGAGGCTGGAGATCTCATTAAAAAGGACAATTCCCGCGCAAATGAACCTGGGGGTTAATAACATATGTGTACCGAGTCGACTGTTCTCTGGGATATGTTTTCATGCTAATCAAATGTGTCTCTAGCGTGAAACAAGCTAGGGCGAACAGCTGATTAGCTTATAATGCTAGCCTTCGGGGCAGAGGTTAAATCGCTATTTCTACACCACTAACAAGGCTCAAAATAGCACCACACTAGCAGTAGCGTTCATGTATACATGCAGGCGCCATCTTGGGAAACAGTCATGACCAGTCGAACAACGAACGCCGTGCAACCAGTAACATAGCTCAAGCACGGCGTTCGTGGTTCGACTGGTCATGACTGTTTTCCAAGATGGCGCCCGCATGTATACATGAATGTTACTGTCTTTATAATCTCTCTTTTTAATAAACTGTCTGTACACTTACAAAGTTCTCAATGCTTCGGTTTACATGTAGGGACCCTCATTATGCTACCGTTGAAGTGTGGTGCTATTTTGAGCCTTGTTAGTGGTGTAGAAATAGTGATTTACCCTCTGCCCCGAAGGCTAGCATTATAATCTAATCAGCTGCCCGCGCTAGCTTGTTTCAAGCTAGAGACACATTCGATTAGCATGAAAACATATCCCAGAGAACAGTCGACTCGGTAGATATGTTATTAACCCCTAGGTTCATTTTGCGTTGGAATTGTCCTTTAAATATATTAAAATATGCACACGCACACATATAGTATCTAGACACAACTTACCTGTCGTTTGGCCTCCCTCAGTTTGCGTTTTAGCGCCGTCAGGATTCTCTGAACCTCCCAGAGCCGCTCTTCTTTAGATAAGTCCTTCACCCCTGCCTGCAGGTCCCTGTGCAGGCAGTTCAGCAGGAACTCCTAAAACACATTTTTATTATGTCATAATTCAGTTGACACTCCAGAACTACTTAAAATGAGTAATCATCAAACAAAGTTTCAATTAAATAATTACAGCAATCAGTGGCAAACTAAATAGATTCTCGAATGATGATCATTAGTGCAAGTGCAAATCATATTCAAAGCAGTACTACTACTCTCTCGGTAATCATAGTGCAAACTATTTATTACTAACGTGATACACTGCTCAGCCTAAGATATGGTCATGTTCCTTTTTCAGGAATATGAGCATGTCCACGTTCTATATTGTATATGTATGGTGGAGAGATAGTCTCTTCACTCAGAGAACAAACGTTACAACGTAACCAAGCGTTTTCTGGCAGTAGTTGAGACCAGTTGTTTTTTACTTAAATTTGTCATTGTACGGTATAGAGAGAGAAATAAAGCTTATTTTATGATTGTTTCAGTGATTATGTTCTAAAGCACAAATAAATAACCATCAAACACGCAACAGATGATTTTGTGGAGACATGCACTTTGCAGATGTGGAGAGAGAGAGAGAGAGAGAGAGAGAGAGAGAGAGAGAGAGAGAGAGAGAGAGAGAGAGAGAGAGAGAGAGAGAGAGAGAGAGAGAAACCTTTACTGTTCTAACACTGGGTTTTACAGGCAGCTATTTTCCAATTGCAACTCCGCTATTGCTCTGCACAGTTTAACTCAGAGTCAACTTTTGAGAACCGGCGGGGGATCTTATATGCCAAGTTCGAGGTCAAAGCCAGACTGATGGATGTATTATAAGACCAACCAGGCCAGACATGTCATGCTGGCTGCTGCTCTGCACTTGTGTACTGATGTCGCAAGATGACTTTTCACGTTTTAATCGTCACACCTCTACTAAACAGTTACCAAAAGTTTCTTATTTAAAAGGAATAATTGGAATATCCTCTCACATCTGACAGTTCCATATCAGCTGGAGCTTGGAAACAATTGGCTTAACTTAGTATAAACAGTGGAAGTGGGGAAAGGGCTAGTCTGACTCTGTCCAAGGGTAAAGAAAACCCACCTACCAGCACTTACCATATCTGGCTTGAGGTTTCGGTTTTACAGGAAGGTTATGTGAAGTACTGTTTCCTGTCTTGTCTTTGACTCCAGTTTCATATTGAACAAACGGAATAAGCATATTTCCCCTCCAAAACTTCAAACTATTCTTTTAACTTTTTAATTAATTAATTAATTAATTAATTAATTAATTAAAAAAATAACAGCAGGACTGAACCCACCTGTCGTCGGATCTCCTCTTTGATGTTCTCCTGGGTCTCAGGCAGCGCCGGCATGGTTGCCATGTTGGACCAGCGGAGTGGCCGCACCACCGGCTTCAGGACTACGTCTCCAAACAGCTCCCTCACGTGTGTGAAGAACATGTAAAGAACACGGTTCCCAATCTGAAGGTAACAAGGTAAACAAATCAGGGAACACAAAGCACACAATGTCAGAGCTCTGCACAAACTGCATCTAGTGCATGCAGTGCATGTCAGATAAGGTTTGTATTATGTGTGTTAGACTGTAGTATGAAACCCAATTATCACTGTGCCACCTTCTCCAAAACACAAATTCCTGCATATTTACTTAGCATGATTAAAGTGACCCTGGACTCCACTCATTAGTTGAGAGAAGGTGATGGGAGTCCTGCTGCTGTTTGTTCAGAATAAGTGGAGCAGCCACAGAGATGTCTCCTATGGGAATAAATCAGATTCACTAAACTAGGCCAGGGGTTTAGAGATGAAATGAATGTTTGATCCAATAAAAACTCTGTAGTTTGTTGCTGAGGGGAGGTTTATTATCTTGGAGGTACACTGGAGCCTGAGCCCTGAGACCTATTTTTCCATTTGATGTTTAGTTAGCCTGTTGCTGTTGACTCACTGCTCTCTGCAACATTTTAACATATTTTTACCCATTTCCTATTGATCTCCATTCACTCAGCTTGATCTATTCTTCCTCTCTGACCTGTATGGTTGGGTTAAGGACAATGGAGATATTCTGAATATTCATCTTGGTGTCCGCCTCCCTGGCGATGACGTGGTCCATGTGCGTGATAAGCCAGGAAAGAAGAAGTCGGCTCTCCGGCGACACCTCGGTCAGCAGCCTCTGGAACTCCGCCATCTTCTCCGCCTCCACCTGCCGACCGCAGGCGTCCTCGAAGCGCTGGGCCAGATCTCGGCCCAACAGGTTATCTGGCAGCTCGCGTAGGTACTGCTTCAGTAGGCTGGCAACCGTGTGGGGGTCATACTCCTCCAGGCAGGGGCACTCCTCACGGTCATATGCTGCCTTCAATTCATCCACCTTGGACTTCATACCTGAGAAGGAGAGAAGTTGATGTGAGTATCACTCAGACATACAAATACTGAGATAGTTATATCTTTTTTTTTGCAATTTGCCTTTTTTCACAAGATGATGGAAAAGTCACCAGCCTCCCAAAGTTACTCTACCTGAAACCCGGTAGATGCCTTCACACTTCATGCCATAACTTTCAATGTAGTCCAAACATTCTCTGAAGACGGCTGGCAGCTGGATGCCATCATACAGAGCCGTCCTCTTGACAGCTTCAGTCAGAGGTGCTCCAAAGATGGGCCTGAAGGTGGGGATCTCCACTGGGACTGGCTCGGCCTCTGTTGCCGGTTTCTTCTTCTTCTTCTTCTCCTTCCATTGTTTAACCACATCTGCAGCCGTCAGGTCCTTAGATTTCTTATCCTTAGCTTTGTCCTCCTTGGGGCCCTTCTCCTTTACCTTGAAGTCCTTCTCCTTCTTCTTGGAGAAGCTGGGCTTCTTGAACACATGGATCCCCTTGGAGCGCTTCATTTTGGACGGGCTTTCTGCTTCGTCTGCTGAACTGTCCTCCTGGAAAGCGGCGTAGCCTTCCGCTGTGAAAGTAAAGAAAGAGTAAGAAGAGACAAAAATAGGGTTAGATCTGAGGGGCGAAACACCCCTTTTTTCTTATCCTCCTCCTACGACAGAACCATGATAGCAGTGAAATTGAAACAGGAAGAGAGAGGTGTGAGAGAGAGAAGATCGCAAAGGAGGGGGAGAATGGGGACTTAGAAAAGAGGTCAGCCACAGATTTAGCATCGCTCCCACAGCACCTTACGCCTCTCCTCTCTAGAACAGGCTCAGTTAAAATATATTTTTCCTCAAATCAAATAGCTACAGAGCAGTGTGAAAGGCAGTTAGTGACCTCTTTGTCTCCTCTCATAGTCTCTACTCTGGGTTTCCCGTAGAACAGTCCCCTTTGTATCACGCCGCTGCCTGAGACACACCTTCAATGGGCTCTCTGGATGTGCTCTGAACTGTCCATCTCTTCCTCTCTCCCACCATACTCTGGTGTAGGAGCTAAATACAGACATGCAAATATCCTGATACAAAGTGAAAAACATTCTCAGCAATGGAACATTTTTCACCGCTACAGCCATCAGGATGGAAAAGTGGGAAGCTCTCTCTCTCTTTACTCAACAGCTACTACTGTGGAGACCATCCAGCAACATTACAATGGTATTCAGTCCTCAAGTGCTCTAAAGCTAAAGCTTAGTGGCCTGCAGTAGATGACCTGCATGTACTTGGTAGCTCCCAGATGTTAAAGGATAAGGTTGGTGATATTCTACACATTTCTCATTGTCAACAAATCCCATGAAAATAGAATTTCCTGCGTAGCCCAAAAAACAACTAAAAACACATACCGGTAAATGAACTTAATGGATTTTGTTCATGCACGGGCTTTGTTCAAGCTTTTGATGAAAAACTAAAAATGCTGAACATTCACTAGCCATTTAGCTGGTGGACAAAAAGTTAATTTTGAACCCTGTTTATAAGTCAGCAGACAAACATAAAATGGCTGAAAGATCCGCTAAATGCCCAGTATGTGACCTTTTTACAAACTGCTATTTCCAAGGTCAATAATGAACATTCAACCTCAAACTACAGGATCGTTTCTTACTCCTTTTCTCCTTCTTCTTGAACTTGTTCTTCTTCTTGCTGTGCTCTTTGTCATCGTCTGAGACGTAGGCGTCAGGTGCCTCGTGGTGATGGCCATCATGAGGCGGCGACGGTTCGCCGGTGCGGTACAAGCCGGGGAACTTGGTGGGACTGATCTCCTCAGAGCTGGGGGTGCGGGCCACGCCCCCTGGGTGCTCAGCCCTGCGCTGCTCTGCAGGGCTGCTGCTGCTGGGGGGCAGGAAGCACTCAGTCATGGCTGCTCTGGCCTTATCACTCCTCTGACTGGCACATCACCTCTCCATCACACCTGCAGTGGGCAGAAATGCAAGATTCTAAACATAATATAACCCTGCATTCGACTTCCAGATAATCTCGAGTGTGGTCCAGTTTACACATAATTTATTTAATAATTCCTCCTGCCTGTTATCAACGTGTTAGTCCCTTATATATGTGGCGGGCAGTGGCCGGGTCTGCTAGTTTCTCAAGAATTTTAATTTTATTTGTTGTATATTTATTTTTGTGTAATAATACAGATCATATTGGAACTAAAAATGATATAACTAATTCAACTTGAAAAACCTGCTTAACAGTACTTTTTACAATATAGATGTAATGAATTAGATTTTAAACCTGAGTGTCTCATTCCATTCCAGAAGTAGCTTACAACTATACAAAAGCAACACAAATGTACATCAACAACAATAACAAGAAATTCTAAGCAAAATCGTCTCAGCAGTACTTGCACCACCAAATGGAAATCTAAATGGCCTAAGAAAAGGTAATTTGTATGCTTTTTAAAATGAATCATAATTATTTCTTTAGGCAAGCTGTGATAATGAATGCAAAATAAATTAAGCTAAAATCTGTAACGGATCTATTTATCTGTAAACCATACTCAAATTTTGTACTCAAAAAGTTAAACTAAAAAGCACAACAAAACTATCTGTAGCCCTTTCCGCTTCTTGTTCTTTCTTTGTTTCCTGAATATTTTAATGACTGTATATACAGAACAACTGCAACAGTTACGTCCAGCCACCAGATGGGGCTCTGCTATATGAAAGATCACAGCTTGCATGTCCTACTTCTAATATGCCAAGTCTGACAAACCCAGTCAGCAAAATCAAAACTACAGTCCACTTCATCATCTAAAGAAAGATTGATTTATCAAAAACACAGCCCTGGTGACTTTAGATGAGAATATTTAGACAATCATTTGAAACAACAGTATGTCAGTCTGCCTTGTTTATGTTAAATCAAGCACAAAAAGGAACTCCTCAGCCGTTTGTACATGTTCTAGGAAGTAACTTAGATTAATTTACGTAATCACGGAAGGGGTTTTGTGTGTTTAAAAACAAAGATACGCTTCAATTTACCCTACTAATCACCGTAAGATGTATCTTAAACTTACAGTAAGTTGAAGATCTCCTGTTACATATTGATACTAGAAACAACTTAAATGTAAGTCAAGTGGTTTGTGAGGTACAATACGTTGCAGTACCAAGAAGATAGATGTGATACATGACGCAATAACAGCTAGACATTCACGAACACTGTCTTAATTGAACTCTGGACACCAAAACTATTAATAAAGCCTGTCTGTCTGACATCTTAATCTGCCTTCCTTCCCTGGGCAGGTTATCCTCTTTTCTCGCACTGTCCCGTTTCTAGAGAAAAGCTTATAAAACACAACCAGTCATATATCATCAACTTGCTGTTAAACTGCTTGGGTTAGTTGCTTCACTGATGCATTTAAGCATATTTACACTAAAAAACTAGAAGCTCTCCTCTGAATGGAGGGGCCCATATGCTAACGTTAACGTTAGTTCAGCTAGCTGCCAACCCGCTAAGCTAGCTGACTAGCTAGCTTATCCGTCACGATTAAAGCCGCCGTTTCGTCCAGACAAAACCAACATGAGACATATAGTTAGCTACGTGTGCTTAACTCTATTTTGTAACCGCTGTACTGTCATTGAACACGCAAAAAACAAGGACAAGAAACTTTACCAAGAACTATCCCGTTCGGTCAATTTCAGAGTGGAGCTTCCGGTTGTCTCTACACTAAATAAACCCATCTGCGCTTGCGCCACAGCCAAAGTGCTTGATAGGAAATGTAGTTCGAAAGCTAACGCTTCAATCGCTTGGCTCTTTCACCACACTATGTAGGTTTCTTGGCCCACAATGATCTAGAATTAATGAAAAATGTTTAGGCTGTAGTCTCATTTTGATCTTAACCACAAGCTTGCTGTTATACAAGCCTGTTTACAAGAAAAACTGTCAAACAAGGTTTTGTAAAGCAACCATCATCTAAATTAGGTGAAACCACTTGCTATTCTGAATCATATGTACTTTCCCAAAGGCTGTGGTTGCACTCAGAAGACTGGTGGTCATCGGGACACATGAAACACATTAGTTCTCTGATCTCTGTTGGCACCATCTGCTCCAAATCCACAGCTGCAATGGCGAAATGAGGTCATGATTCAATATCATAAAAAAAAAAAAAAAAAGACAAACAAGGTCTCATTGTGTGTCCGGTACATTAGTCTGTGCAAACTGCTGTTGCATGCCAATTGGGAACCAAACCAGTGATAGGGCACCCTGCTGCCTTTTGAAAATGCACTGGCATTACAAAGAGCATTTGTGTGTGGTGGTGAGAGATTGGCATTGGTAATCGTTCCCTTTCCCCTCCGCTTGCACGAGACAGTCAGCGCCCACTGGAACACCTGTGGGCCAGAATGGTATAATAACAACTTTGTTTCCCCAGGAAATGATGAGTTTCCCGACTTGGGCAACACTAGGCTAAGATTAGAGCACGAGACAGGCAACTTTTGAGGACAAACATTTACTATTTCACTCATGCATGCACTTTTTTTACACATCTTTTTAAGAAAATATAGTAAAAGGAAGAATATATTTTAAGATCACACACACCGTTCTGTGAGGCAAAACAGTCCATGTCACCAAACTTTTCTTTATTTGGCATGAGACTGACATTTAGCAGACCATAATTGTAAAAATATGTTATTCATATACACCTCTAGTAAAAAAAACACTATTCAAACATATCTAAAAATATACACAGTGAAACATAACAGCAGAATAAAAACAATTTGCAGGGGTAGGAGGAGGGGTGTAGGGGGTATTTTACAAGGTAACTGAGGAATGCTAACACATAACAGTCATAGTTTCCTCTGCCCTCAGTCCTCTGGTATGGACCAGACATTTGGTACCAATATGTGCCCGCACTTCAGAAGAGACAGTTCATGCACTTCACAGCCTTGCTGCCGTAGTCCACGCACTCTGGTCCGATGCACTGGCAGCAGGCGTTGTGAAACCAGCGGTACTTGGATCCTCCCATTGACTCACAGTATAGTTTACACTGACGGATAGACACGCAGTCATCAAAGTAGACCACTGTGCACATGTTTTCTGAAATGAAAAAAAAGCACAGGCAAAGAAAAAAAGACATGAGTCACAAATCCAGTAAACATGGTTTATAAAAACAAGCAGCATTTTAAAAGTAATTACCTTTAACCCTCAGTGTTCCTACTTTTACTTCAGGGGGGAAATTTATTTGCTGCAATTAAGTGTGACCATATGTGTTAGTGAGCTTAATGAGTTAACTGCTCAGCTCTGTGGGAACACTCCTATTATGAGTGTGTCTTTATAGCAAATAGTTCGGGTTCTGGCTTAGAGGTAGACAGCCAAAACACCCGCAACTAAATTTAAAAAAATGGCAGCGGAACAACACTTTCAACCCAGTTACAATTCCCTAAACTGGAGGTCTTTTCGCAGTCCTGGCCCTCTGAAATAATAAAAACCTGACCCAACCCAAACTGGTCTTAGTTCAAGACTTTGTAGTCTACTTCAGCTCTGGGTGGGGCCTGATTTTATTACCACAGGTCTTAGTGAGTGTGCATAAATGCAAACGAAAAATTTGACTGGACCTGACAGGACGAGAAAACCATGTAATAACAAAGCATGTGAACATTTAGCCTAGTGCATCTCATGTAGAGTAACTTAATCGGAAACTGTATGAGTAATGTTGATATGATGACCTTCAAACCAATGTGAGGTAGCACATTATCAAACAGCAAGTGACTAACCCCCTTTTCTTTTTATTCAGGTCCGATAGAAGCACTGAATAATTATTGTTGATTATTGATGTTTTATTGTAAAATAATCTGCCGATTATTGATAATTGTTTGTCGATGTGTAGCTGATTTAACTACTTTATATATTGTTGGGTAGTTTAATCCATAACAAGGCTTCATATTTTATAAGATCATCATATGTTTAACGTAAAATCACTTATTTTACACCCAAAAAAAAAAAGAAACTTAAATTTCCTATAAAGAGGGATTTTTTTTAGTATATAGATTAATATGGATACAGATTTCTGTGTGCTAAAACAATCCCTCAAAGCTCAAGCTTTACCTTGAGTGTCGTAGCTGGCGTGGATGCTGTTGCCAGGCACGGAGACGTTCTGCTGCTGGCTGTCGAGCGACTCCAGGAAGGACACCAGGTTCTCGTGATGGGAGAGCTCCTCGGCGACGGGGAAGGACACCACCATCATGTTGATCGGCGCGTCGCCTTCTGTGAGGGCACGGAACAGCGAGGGGATCGGACGGTGCAGCTCCTCCACGGTGCTCTTCGACGTGGCCGGCGTGTCGCTGTAGTTCTTGGGGTTACACATCCCTGACATTAAAAGAAGGATGACAACATTAAAGGGTCAGTTCATAAAAATTACAAAATCACTTGAGCCATGCAGATAGTTTAGTAGTAGTAGTTTTATTTGCACAGATTTTGAGATTACATTTGGTTTTTTAATTATTAGAGATAATGTCCCTGCTCTCTGGGTAATGCAGGCCTTACTGTCAACAGCTTTCATTACTTTCTACCAAAGAAATAGTCCTTATAAAACCTCAGTGTACTTGAGTGAACAGTATCATTGTTTTAATGTAAATATCAATGCAGTGAATACCACAAACCATGAAAGTTCCATAGCCAGGATTAAAGAGCCAGGATTTAATACTGAGGTCACTGAGGTGACACTGTAATTCTGGTGGAGAACACTGAATTTTCAATTACATTTGAAATTTCAAAACATTTAATCTGAAAAATATCAGAATCAGCCTTTAAAAACCTGACGTGTACTACGAGTGTTATTATCGAACAAACTCTTCAAGTCATTAAACCCCCCAAATTCACAGATGTATATGGACATAACCTCGGTCCTTGACTGCAGTGGAGGCAGAAATCTCAGAGGTGGAGATCTTGGAAAATCTGGGTGAATAAAACCCAAACTAGCTCCATGTCTATACCACTAAAGGTTATGCTTTTCTTTTTGTATGTGTGTGAAGTGAGCCCTTAAGCGCATTGGCAAGGTTTAAACGTTAAATGGTTTCACACATGATTTTAACTCACAAGGGTACCGTAGTTTTGTAAAACCACACAGCTGTCACGGGTATCTTTTGTCTCAATTAAGATCCTTTTAACACTTCATTTAATATTCAAATACAGTAGTAATCACTTGACAAAGTCCCCACATCCTCAGATGCGATCTTCCTAACCCTTCAAATAAGTGAATTACAGCTAATGGGTAAATCATTTAATTGGGAACGGAGTTTGACAGAGGAATTGGATTACAAACCAATGCTAAAAGCAGAGCCAGAACAGCTGTTTTAGATAAAGCATACACATGGGTCCTCCCTCCGTGTCCTCCCTCCCTCCCTCCTCGTCCTCCCTTCCTCTAGAATACAAACTGTCCTCTCTCCACCGCTCCTTTACTGGGCTGCTCTAACCACTCTCAGATACACACTTCAAAGTAGCCAGCGTTCGGCACAAATAACATGTTTAGAGTGGAAACTTACTTAAAGTGGTCATAAGGCTAGTGCTGTAAGAAAAAAATATAAAACGTATAAATGAGAAATATATTCTAGCTTAAATCTACAGGCTGTATTGTCAAAGGCCTGTTCAGGAGGAAAAGCTCCACCACCGTAACATCTGCGCAGCAGCACCAAGTTCAGCACCCAGTGTCAGATGCTTGCATTTGTGTTCCACATGAAAGAGTTTAATAAAGCTTCCTTGTCAGCATGTACAGTAATATCTGTCTGTCAAAGCTGATCTGAGAGCTGCTGGTTTACAGGGGCGGGCCAGAGGGGTAGCCAAGGGTGGCCGAGAGCTGAGCAGCAAACAACCAGCAGCAACCGTTCAAAAGAGCCAGTCGGCACAACATGTGTATGAACACTTCTCATGGAAATTCAATGAAACGACTACAAAGACAAGCAAAAGGACTTCAGAGGGATTAACAATCAAAAAGTGACACAAAAAACGACCAGAAAGATACGCAAAACAAAGCACAAACTGGCTAAAAAGAGATGCAAAACATCCACAGAAACAAAACAAAAAGAGAAGCAGAATGACGAAAGAGATGTAAAAGAGATTAAAAAAAAAAAACATGCAAAAAGATGCAGAACAACCTCAAACAGACATCATTTGCTAAATGAGACATAAAACGACGCAAAACAACAACAAAAAGATGCAGAATGAGCTCAAAAATATGAAGAACGACCACAAAGAGACACAAAACAACATGCAAAATGACACAAAACGAGACATAAAACAACTAAAAAGAGTGTGGGTGTCTATATATTCAAATATATAGCAGGGGGGGGGTCTTTTACATGTCTGTGTCCAAGAACCAAGTCTTTAAATTTGAGTCTTAACACATATTTTGACTCATTTTACAAATGTGTAAAGTCCTGCTGGTTTGAAGCAGGTTACAGATGAAGAGAGGAGTTAAAAAGCGGAATCATTTCTTGTTTCGCAAATCCGGTTGTTTTGTGATCTCGCTGGGATTTACACCCCCCACCACATCTCGCTGGGAGGCTGAAAGTCAAAGTTCATTTAAGCGGGTCGACCTCCTCGTCCCCTCTCTCTTCCGGCTCCTTCATCCTTTGATCATCTGGAGGACCTCGAGACTTCCTGTCCACATGTGTAGGTGCTTCTTAGTAGTGACAATATTCCTTTCATTTCCTACGCTCTGATAAACAGTGCTCCTTCTTGGCTCTGCTTTGCATTAACCTCCAGGTTGTCACTTCTCAGAGGCACCTTCAATATCTGGCTCCACTCGCCTCACACTTGTATCAGAGCAGCAACACTCAGTGTGCTTCTCAACTGTCAAGTGCATTACAACAGTCTCATTTTTCACAGGCTTTTTACTGGGAGAAAGTACTAGACAGCGGGAATGGAAAGAGATAAGTGCCCGAATGGCACATATTTAAATATGTAGCAAACACAGTATGACCAATTACAGAGCTCATTGCCTACTGTATTTAAAAATAAAAAAAATAAAACCTTTTTTACAGTTAAATACTGTTATCAGTATTTAACTTTATTCAACTGTACATAACTTTTCACATACTTGCTTGTTGCTGATACTGCATATAATGTAACCAGACTCAGTCTACTGGTTCTGTAAATACTGTACACATCATACACGCATTAGAAGAAGAAGAGATACTTTATTGATCCCCAAAATGGGGAAATTGCATTTTTACACTATGTTGATATATGTTACACACAGGCCCGAAATACACACACAGGCACAAACAGGACCTTAAACATGCACTAATGCAGAGATGTCAGGGTGAGGGGGCGCCCTGAACAGTTCGGGGATTTGGTGCCTCTTCAGTTACCAATCCACAGTCCGTACGGGGACTAGTACAACAAGACAAGTCCCTGCGGACTGAGCTACTAAAATAAATGTATTGAATTGCATTGAGTTACATGCATTAAATGAACATCAAATTAAATGTCACTCTTGTGGTTTTAGTTTAAATTGCGCCTCAGTTTTAAATGCAACAGTCCAAAACAAACCTGACACATTCATTATTCATACAACTCAACCGCTATATTTGCTGGCACTAAATCTCTTTTACAGATGTTCAGCTCAACATTCATCACGGAGCGTGGGCTAAGCAGAAAAATCCAAAATGATTTGCTGACTAAACTTTGCGGTCAGCTTCAAAACATGTTGCTAATAAATGGAGACGCTGCACTCACCCACACAGTCGCAGCACTCTTCCCAAAGGTTCCCCAGACACAGCATGCACTCTTTACAGCATGAACAGTTCCCATCAGACGGACGACACTGGCACAGCTCCTGCAAGACACACATGCATCAAAAACACGCATCAGCCAAACAGTAGCATAAAGCACAGAACCGAAGATGGATCCTCAACCACCTCGGTTACCAAAATATTTTTTTGGTTTAATTGCTCCCAAAAACAGAGATTTGGGAACCAATGCATAAGTCTGGAAGTAGAATGATTAAATGGAAGCGGGGACCAGATGTTGTACATGATACATGGCAACATGATACTTTCTTGTTGTATTTTAGCCTATTTCGCCTCTAAATTAGGGCTATCCTTTGTGTTGTGTTTATTGGCTTTACTTCCTCATTGTTTGGTGTGTAAATATCATAATTTAAAAATCATGTTGAACAATGTTTTTTTTTTTTATTATTTGAAATGTTCTGAGACCCTAAACAGAGTCAGTAACAAGTTATGTACCATTTTTTGTAGTGGACTGAAACATCAAAACAAAAACATCATTGAAAAGCAAACTTTTCAAAATAAAATTAGTTAAAGTCATGAAGTATCAAGGTGATAAAACAGTACATTTTTTGTTAGCGGTTATACATTTGAGATTAAAAAATAGAGTGAATACAAACAAGAAAACTCTTAGAAACTGTAGTGAAAAAAGTTCCAATCAGTGGAAGAAATGCAATCATCCATCCCCCATCAAATTAAATTAAGAACCATTTTTTATATAAAAGATCCTGGTCTGGTAGGTGCAGTAGCAGCATCAGTGTTAGAAATCACACAGCAGACAGAACCCGACATGTAGACATGCTCCACACAACCAGGAGACGTACCATTAAAACATCAACACAAAGAGCAACAGCAGGTTTGCTTCACATAGAGTTACTATTACTGCACGCGGCATGTGTGGTATCTATCGAAGTATGTAACACCGTGATGAAATAAACCTCGGCTGTATTTCCATTCATGAACAGAGCAGGTTCGGACACGTTAAAGTTCACTGTATTTAGATCTTTTCCTTGAATGACTGTACATTGTAGCTGGAGCTCAGTGGAGAGCGCTCACTGACAGTGGTGAACAAGTAACTTTACACTTCTACTCCACTACATTTATCTGACAGATACAGTTCCTTTTCAGATCAAGATTTTATACGTCAAACATATGATCAGTTTGTAAAATATACATTGTTACAGACTTATAAACCCAAGAGAATATACAGTTGTTAAAATTAGCTCTACCTTGACACATTCCGATGCTACTTAGACGGTAATGAATCAGGAATAAAATTCCGATAATAAATACATAATAAATGTACCACTGCTATTTTACATAAGTAAGATTTCAAATGCAGGTTTTTTACTTGTATGAGTGTTTTTCATTGCGGTATTGCTACTTTTACATAAGTAAAACATCCGGGTACTTTTTCCACCACTGCTAGCTGAGTTTCCATTTCAGAGCAGTCTTTAAAAGGTCCAATGTGTAGGAATTTCTCCCATCTAGCGTTGAGATCATATATTGCAATCAACTCTTTCGCGCCACGCAGTTCAAAATACGTATTACAGCTACGGTAGCCTTCACATTTCAAATAGCTGGTCTCTTGCTCTTTTCAATATCCTTTTTCTGGGCGAAGAAGAAGACTCCTCTTCCTGAAATTTGGATTTTGAATACATGTGGTCCTCCTTGTTTCCTGCTGGGGCCTGGAAGCTATGATACCCATTAGCAGCATTAGCAGCACCAGTGAGTTTATCATGTGACAGCGAAAACGCAATAGGCGGAGCAGTATGTCCTGTATGTCCCTTACTGGCTAACGTATTTCAAGATGGCGCATGAATATGAAGCGTCTACCCCAGTTCATGCGAATGCAAACGTAAAATGTCAAGCCAAAAAGGAATACTTGGAATTGATGGTGGTGGTAAATATTCATGAAAAAGGACAAGTTTGTGAACAACTAAACACGTCACACACTGGACCTTTAAGTCTTTTGGGCAAGTTCAAGATGAGTCTCAAGTCTTCATGAGAAAATTGCAAGATCAAAACCAGGTTAAGTCTTTCTCTAGCGCTGTGGAGATTGGTCTGGCTGCGCGAGACTTAGTCTGAGCGAGTTGAGTGTCAAAGTAAGTAAAGGCTTATAAGAGTCATGTCCAAATCAAGTGTCAACTTGACTTAAAAGGGCAATTCTAGTTTATTACAACTTGGGTCTAATTTTCAAAGTTTTGGCCATCATTTTTATGTTTAATAATAACATTGTATTGATCAAGTTAATTGTTGAGATCTTGTGAGTGTGGTGACATCTCTGAAAAATACTCGCAGGTACAGAACATACAGCAGTCAGACAATGGGACAGGTTTCAAACAAACCAGAAGGTTACCCAAACTTTATTTAAAGACAAAACAAAGACAAACTGAATAATTAACCATTGTCCATTGTAAACATCCACCACAGCTTACAGAACAAATTCTTGGTTCAATATTGACTTTTTTTTTTTTACCTCTTTGTAACCAGATCTTAGGGACAACAGCATTATTACAGCTGGTAGCAATGATGGCCAAAACTACAAAAATAAGACTCATGTTGTTATAAACCAGAATTATCCTTTAAGTCAGAAAGGCATCAACCCAATACGCCGATACCAACCATATTAAATGGATCGGGTATATCGGCAAAGACCAGTGACCCACATTAAATACAGTTACTTTGTCAATGTTGCTATAAAATTAAATAAAATAATATAAAATTTGAAGAGAAGAGAGCACTGGTATGAGCTGAGTTCTTGGGTGCCAACCATGTGTGATGTCACCCATTGGTTTGTGGAGATCTGCTATAAGTCTAGTTTGCCGTTACGGGCGCAGCCATCCTGGTTGCGGATGCAACGCTGCTCACACTCTACGTTACACACTTTTACTGGCAATCACATCATAGCCACGCCCTAAAACACCCCCTGCTTTATCGATGATGATTTTAAAATCAATGAGACCATAATTCAAAAAATGAACATCATTTTGTATTGCAGAAGACTTAAAACTAGCGATTGAGACCATAAACTCATTAAGAAAATGTTTACTGAGGTAATAAATCAAGTGAGAAGGGGGTCACTTTCTCATAGAGAAACCAAACTCCTTTTGCAACCGCACGTACCGCCCCCCTGCTGGAATTCAGATAGAGTGCAGGTTTAAGGCACTTCCACATTTGCAGCACTACGCCGAACCGGATGCGTTGTCCATTAATATTTACAGTCGATGGCATAGACAAATGCCCTGAGTTGAGGTAACGGAGAGAAACAGTTGGATCGGTGTATCCCTATTCTACTCAAGTCTCAGGTCTCCAGCTCGGACATATTTAGTACATTAAACAACCTGTCAGCAAAACAAACTGGTATAGAAGTAAAAAATTTTTAAATAAAAATAAAAGTCAAGGTCATTACCAAGAACTTCTCATGTTGCTTTTTATAGAAGGAAGGTAATATTATTACGAGAGCTTCTGCAAACAACATGCAACCTCCGCTGATCCCATAACTCTTCTACAAACACTTAATAGCTTCATTCCTCAACTTCAGTTTGTCTCGGGGGATGTAGAGACAGTGAAGGAAACAAAACTCAAACCGTGTAGGTGGGGTTGAAAAGTGGGTGAGTTCCTCTTTCTCCCCCCCTGTTCTCTCCTGACACAGAACAGGGAGCACATTCCTCCAAGTCAAGGTCACCGCGATGAGGGAGGTGGAGGGGGGGGGGGGAGAAGAAAACACCTGGAGAACAGAACATGGCCGCTCCCCCAACAACTTTCTCCCTTATTTTTTTTCCTCTCTCTCTCTCTCTCTCTCTCTCTCATGTCTTTTCAGAAGCCATCTCCTACGTGAAAACAGCCATGGCTATGATAAAAGACTCTCCAGTGACTCACCGAGTGAGGGATTGCAAAACCACACACAGTTGACTTAATCACCAGCCTCTCAATCCCCAAACCTCTGATCAAGATCTGATCCCATGAGTAATTATGACTCTCAAAAGGTGGAATTATAAAAAAAAAAAAAAAAAAAACTAAACTGCTGCCCCGAGGGAAAACATGCATCTTATATTTCACAGATTAAAAAAATAAATAAAAAATAAGACTTTTCAAAAACAATTTGATGGAAACTAAAGAGGCTTTAACAGACATTGTGCTGGAGCCAGGAGGTAGTTAGCTTAGCCTAGCATTAAGACAGGAAGAAAGTGAAAACAGCTACCCTAACTTTGTCCAAACCAGTACCTCGGCAATCACTCTAAAATAAATCGTTCAACATTTTGAGAAATATAGTCCTTCACGTTCTTGCCAAGACTTGCCTATAAAAACAGAAGATCGATACTCATGTCTGTGCTTTGAGTGTGAAGCTAAAGCTAGGATGTGATTACCTTAGCATAAAGACAGCAGAGGGAAACAGCTAGCCTAGCTTTGTCTTAACCAGCACCTCTGAAGCTTGCTAAACAACACCTTTTATCTCATTTGTTTAATCCGTACTAAGCACAGATTTAAAAACTAAAATTTGTGGCTTTAGAGGAAGAGCTAGCTAGCTAGGAGGTGTTTAGCTTAGCTTAGCATAAATACTTGAATCAGGGGGAAGCAGCTAGCCTGGATCTGTCCAGAGTTTAAAATAACTGTTTGACAACACTTCTCAAGTTCACTAAATAAATAAAAAAAACATTCTACAGCTTGGATGTTAACACAAAAATGTGTGGCTTTGCGAGGATCCATGTGTAGGCATTTCTTAGCTAGCCAGTCAGTTCCTGTTGTCTTAACGGACGGATACCCTGAAATAATTTATCGTCTAAAACTACAAATTGTTTTTAGAATTCTGTTTGTGTATGTATAGAAAAACAAGATATAACATGTTAACAACTAAGCTTTACAGGTGCTGGTAAACATGAGAGTGGTATCGATCTTCATCTTCTCATCTAACTCTGGTCAAGAAAGCAAATTAGTGCATGTCTCAAAACAGCAGGAAGAAGTACATCTGGGTGGGCACTATACTTATTTGTAAATACTATGGATTTTTGCTCAAGGCTGGTAGCCCAACAAAGATACTAAAGAAAATAGATACGAAGATTTAACACAAAGCTAATGATAAGAATTCTTTCTTCATGGTATCATGAAGTCATGCAGTCTATAACAAACTGAAGTAAAAGCATGATAACAGACAAAAACTCAGTTTTGAGTAACACATTTTTTATCCAAAGATGGTCAAGAAGGATAAAGAGGCATCGACTGCTTGAGCCTTAAAACAACTAGTGCTGGTGACCCTTTTCAATAAAGGCAAAACGCCGAAATTATTAACAAGTGCTGGAATGATTAGCTGATCAACAAAAACAAATTTCAATGGCAACTTTAAAAATCTATTCATAATTTTCTAAGTCATTCAACATTCTCTGGTTCCAGCTTCTCAAATTTGAGAATGTACTGCTTTTCTTTGTCACATGATAGTAAAGTGAATCTCTTTGAGATTTGCACGGTTGGTTGGTCACCTCGAATTGTGGAAACTAGTGATGTTAATTTGTTCACTACTTTCTTGCATTTGACAGATTAAACAATCTAAAACTAACGGGACAGATTACTCATAGTTGCAACCCTACAAACACTTTCCTCACTGAACTGGCCGAGGTTATCTCAACGACTTAGACAACAACGACTATTAGGTTTCCCTCAAGCGGAAACTGCTGTAATCAGTCAAAACTCAGCTGCAGAGAGACAAAAGGACTCTGAGAGAAAGTGAACATGTGCTGCCTCATCCTGCCAAGCGATCGCTGCGGTGTGTTAACTTTAAAATCTGCTGCCCCACCCAGCTCAACGGCCCAGCCTGGACAAGGTTGGCTTGTGAATCTCAGCACCAAACTGTATAATTCCCTCAGCCAACCTCCCCCAACAGACACACACACCTCCTCCTGACCTTAGCCTCCCCTCCCTCCCTCCTCTCATGTTCTCCCACCCTCAGGGGTTTTGGGGAATTCAGACAAATTACTTAAGATGGCAGCAGAGCGTAAAAGCGAGCGTCGTACAGCAGATCCCACTAATCACAAGCAACATGGAGCTTCTACAGAGGGACTAGAGGCAGGCAAAGTTTCTCCTTCACGGCACACGCACCATCGCTCTCGCCTCTGACAGCAAGCGAGTCGGTGTCGGCGGGGTCGCGGAAGCTATGAGCTGATGATTCATCAGGTGAAATAAGCCACCTGAAAGAAAAGAAGAACAAGCTGCAACCACAAATGTTCTACTAATCGCAGGAGGTTGGAATTTATACCGAAGAAGGGACAGAAGTTGGTGGTTTTGGTAGCAATCAAATTGTGCCACAAAATGCAGATTACAGACTATAATCTGTTTAAAAAAAAGCTACACTTTATTTCCTTTGAAGATTGATTTTTTTTTAAGTGGACTGAAAAAGATTGTGTCTTTATTGTAGTTCAAAAATTCAAATTTGCAAACAGGCAGAAGTCAAAATGTGAAAAGGGCAAGAACATATAAAATTAATAGTGGGCGAACAATGGCATCTGTAGTGATGAACCACTTTAACAAATGGTTAATAGTTAAAAGGTCATTATGAAGAAAAGTTTCACCTAATTTCTGGATGCAGCTTTTGAAATGTGCCTCTGTTTGAAATCATTTGTAAATGGCCTTTTCAGATATAGCAAGCAATTTGAAGACTTTAAATGGGTACTTTTTACTATGTTGTACATTTTTGTAGATGAAACGATTAATAGATTAATTGTTTAAAAAAAAGAAAAGGTAAAAGAAGGGATAGCTTGATCAACAATGAAAATAATCGTTTGTAACAGCTCTACTCTTATAATTGTAATTTCCCCACTGGGGATCAATAGACACTATAAATTATTAATATAAATATAAATATAAATTACTCGTCTGCATGGCTCTTTCAGCAACAGGTGCTACGTTGAGCCAGGTGCATTATGGGCACTCAAAATCACCTTTTAAAGCAAGATTTTTTGTAGTTTGTAACCTTTGCGACAAAGACTCAATTGTCAGATACTAAAACGATACTAAAAGATTGTTTTTAAAAAATGGCAATGTTTTTGTCTCCTGCCTCTAGATCTTTGGTTCATAACTTGTGCCAAGTCTACCTCAACCTATACCTGCAAAAAGAAAATTGTAGTTCACTAACACAGGGACTGAAGTCAAACAGGTGAAATGGCCACTGAGGTTAAATACAGTACTTTAAAAAGATGTTAATGTGAGAGGCTGGGCCACTAAACACACACCCAAAGTTCAGAGGACAAGCAGCAGCTCAAATTTGACTTGACAGGTGGTGGAAAGACAGGCCAACCCTTCTCTTCATGTTTTCCATCAACATAACAAGAATGTATGACAGAATTCGTAGAAATAGGGGGGTACCACTCCTCTGCCCCTCACCCACTGCGCTTCAGACATGAGGGGAAAAAGTGACACAAAGGAAGTGATGCTAGAAAGTCAGAGGAGTTGGTGAGAAAATAAAAGGAAACCTCATATAAATTAAAAGAATTTCACCCATGATCCTTTGCTCTAAGAAAGTATGCCCTGAAACCGACTGAGTCCTACAGGTAGAGAGCAGGTGTGTGTGTGCATGAAGTTGATCAGTTAGATCACATCTCTGCTCTTCCGCTGCTTGCTGTGGGAAAACCTTCCCCTCCAGACTTCACTCAGCTTATCGAAAGAATGTATCTGCATTCTTCACAACAGATTCCATCTTTGTTCTCCGGTCCAGATCTCCATCTCACACACGGACAGTTTTTAACTTTACTTTGGCTACAGCTGGGTATTTATTTTTACGTGAAGTTTTGGCACAGTTGCTTAAAGCCGTAACAACAGCCAAGACATATTTTCCTGTGGAGTTTTTTTGTCTGTCCTGGCAGTTTAACGCTAAATTAAATAGTGTTAAAACAAGGTTTTGACTGCTCTTGACTTCAACTCGACTCCGGCTGCATACGCCATTTAATTTGTGTTCTTGTCAAAGAGAAACAACAATCTCTGTTTACACAAAAACAGCTGTAACACTTTAGGATGAAAAGCTTGAACTTGGCTGCACTCGCGTAGAAATGTCCCACTTTAATCTGCAGAAAAGATCAGCACTCATCAGCTTGTTTGTGAGCGTTGATGTCCAGAATAAAAAATTCACAGTGAAAGCAAGTCTGTGTACATTTTTAAAGCAATCATGTGGGATTTTTGAAGATGCAAACCACATTTTCATGCAGTTTAACAGCCGTTCCCACAAACGGCTACAAAACTACATGTATTATATTCCAAATTTAAAGTAGGAATGATATCTGCTCATAAAGTGGCGTTAAGTTTGGGTTGATTTCTTTGATTGGGAGTGAGAAAATCAGTGCTGCCATGCCTCAGAAGGGAAAGGAAGGAGGAGTCGGCTGTGGTAATCCAACATTCTTCATCCAACGCTGTCAGAGAAATTGTGTTTATAGATTGTGAAAATCTTGACGCCCTTTACCTGGATGAGACACTTGCTGACGTCGCTCGCACACAGGGCTTTGTTGCAGCCGGAGGTCAGAGACAGTCCTGATAGGAGGAAGAGGAGAGCGGCGGCGGCAGGGAGGATCAGCTGACCAGGCCTCATCCTGACGGCTCACCAGCACGGCACTGGAAACACCTACATCAACACGAGACACAGGACAGGACCTCAGAGACCAGGACAAATAAACAAAACTTCATCACTGACATTCCACAGGAGGAAAAAGTGAAGAGCTGCAGTTGGTGCATAACAGATAAGAGGACACAAACGTTGGTTTACTCATACTGAGTTAACACCTTTTTGTTGTTGTTGTCGTCCAATACAGATCTCAAATGGAAAATGTCAAATGGAATTGGTTTCTTTTAGAATCCTACTCCTGATGAATTTGAGTAGGTTTTAATAATGAGTAATGTTGTTTTTTTACCTAAATTCTCTTTGTTTTTTTGCACTTCATACAATACAGTATATTTTTTACCTACACTATGATATCTGAAATCTAAATTTTGGTGCCAAAAGAGCTACACAGTGTAGCATAAAGTAGATAGAAATGTGTTAAAAAAATATATATATATATATATATATATACACAATTTTGTGAAATCACAGCTGCGTCATGCAAAAGAAGCACACACTTGACATGTATCAACAACATCGCATTTCTAAAAGGCCTGCGACACATTTCATTCAAAGCCAGAACTCACTCACGTTACTCTGGGATAACAACACACACATACACACACACATCTGGCAACATCAGCTTCCCTTCACCTATTTTTCCAAGTGTAGCGCGTGAACACACCGTCTAATCATGTTGCTCAGCTCTTACACTTTGCTGCACATTTTTCCACTTCACATAACGGAGACAAAACATGTGAAGAACATTAGCTCCCTCAGTCATGAACGCGTTTCTTCACTTCTTTTTTTTTTTTTTTTTTTTTTTTTTGGAGGGGGCTCATTGCTAACACCAAAACTTTGTTTTACTCGCGCCCAGCTACAAGAGAATCGAGTGCAGAAAACAGCGACATAATAAAGAGAGGGGTTTAAAACTTACCACAACGCCGTGAACAAGTCCAAGACTTTTCTTTTTAAGAGGGAGAGTGGCTGTTGTCTCTTTGAACTTCTCCAGGATGGTGTTCAGCCGCCGCTCAAGTGTCCACTGTGTCCAGAGGGCGTCAGTCTCTCCGCAGCAAAAAGCGACAGGCAGTCGGCCGCCTTAAAGGCACACACTCCATTTTCTATCCAACCTCAGGTCACACACACACACACACACACACACACACACACACACACACACACACACACACCCTTCAGTATCTTCAGGGTAACGGACATGAATGATCCGCTTCACCGCGACATGAACACCAAGAGATAGCATTAGCCTAACATCTGCGCAACGCGGGAGTTGTATGCGTAAAAGTCTTGTGCGTAAACTCTTGTCTGTTTATCTCCTTTTAGCCCAAACTCTGGTCATTGCTCGCCTGCCCAGGTAGGCTCTGCTTTAGCTTCTTTTTTAACACAAGAAGATCTTTTCTTTCCCCGAGCCACCCCCCACTCCATTACACAGTCCTTTGTCTCCGGTCTTATCAGCGGCCTTGTGAGTGCGCTCATTAGGTGAGAAAAGGCGGCTCGGAAGCTGTGAAGCTGTGCGGACTTCCCGCTGAGAACCCCCCGAGCTCATTTGAAGCAACTCTGCCGCCGCAGAAACGCTCTCTCTGATGGGCCATTTCACTCCGCAGGTGTTTACACGTTTTCCTAAAAGACCTCCTCAATGATCACAACAGGCCCCACTTCCAGCCCGCAGGGCAGGAAGCTCAGCGAGGAATCAAGGCTGGCAGGGTCATTTAAATAGAAATCAGCCATACCAACAAAGTAAATGTAAGGCAAGGCAAGAAAAAAAGACACATTATTTAAACATGATTATTTTTGTATCGAAACAATTATTTTAGGTTTGGGGTCTTAACAATGAAGTTGAGTTAAAAGGTAGTGTTGTTTAAAATGATGTTTGTAGGTTAAAATTAGTTGTTCCGGGGGTTGAGTGGAGACAATGAAATCCTTTGAAAATGCACTCAGTTGCCAGTTAATGATGTAGCTACACATTTCTAATACAGCAGCAGTGCAATAAGGTTTCGACTTTATAGTCATTTTGGAGGCTACTAACAGGGGTTTCAAATATTTAGAGAATATTCAGAGTTACACTTGTGTTTAATATTTAAGCAGCTCTGCAACCATCTCAGCAGTTATCACCGGAGGCACATTAAGCTGACTGGATGTGCAGTGTTGTGGACAGTGACATCTACTGGCAGAGGATAATACTGCCACGACTAAAGATACATCTGAAATGTTAAATCATACATTTTTGTAGGGCTTTAACCTATGATTATTTTCATTAACAATGAAATGAAAAATGTCCATTGCAGTTTCTCAGAGGCTTGGAATTGTTTTGTCCAACTAACACTAAAAGAACAGTGAATGTTTGGCATCATAGCCCATCAAACAACCAATTATATGGATAATCAGAACTGTTTGACTGATTGACTAATCGATTAATCAACTACTCTTAATTGTTTAAGCTCTTGTGCAGTGTTTAGATTAATGACACCAACACTTTAATTTCACAACAAATAAAATTTATTCAATTATATATTACAAATATGTACAAGTCATGTAACAAGTAAATATTAAAATAGACATTTTTTAGAACCATCGTTCAAAAGGCATTATGTTGAAAAAATAGGTTTTGTTGTGATCTCACATTGAAACTGTAAAAGTACATGTTTTTTTCCCCTTGGAAGCCACAACAAACTCGAATGTGCGCAAGACACAATGGACAACAGAGGAGTGAGGCCGCAAAAAGGGACAAAACACATGGCGCAAAAAAAGCTGGAAAACTTCAGTAAACCTCACATTAAGTCCACAGTACAGTTTTTTAGGAAAAAAGTACAAACAACGCAATGCATGCACAGCATTTAATTGCCAAAGTCAAAAAACACCAGCTGTGGCGTGGAACTCCAGATGAGGAAGGGTGAAACAGTAAAAACAAAAAACACAACAAAAGCTAACACATGCTTAAGATTTTAAGCCAACAACAACAAGAACATCACGGACAAAGAGGACACTCGATATAAAAACCAACTTTGGTCCTTTAAAACATGAGACAGAACAAGTTTACAATCAAAATATCTATTATTTTTTGTTTTTACAAGTTTGAAACAATAATTACATGGCTATTTACAAATGCACAATTTTTTTTTTTTATGTATAAAATAAGTTAAAAAATTAAGAGCACAGTCTATACACAATGTATGAACACTCATTTTGAAAACAATTGAACTTTCAGTTGTGTGACCCTGCTTAATGAGGCGCAGTAGAAGGTGGTTGACATCCACACTTTCCTTCTTGCTGCAGCTCCCTGCACCGCACCGCTCCGCTCCGCCCAAGCTTTTGGTCTCTGCTCCGGCTAGATCTGTAGCCTCCTTCTGTACGAGGAACAGTCAGTCCTTGTTCCCCGTCCTCCTGGTGGGCGTGCTGGTTTGGACTGTAAGAGCGCTCGAGTAAAATTGTCTCTTTAATAAATGCTCTTTTTGTATTACCGCCACAAGTGCTTCACCTTTTCCTTTTTCCCCGAATGTGCGGGTTGCCTCTTGTGTCCGTGATTTGGCCACCGCTGTGGCAAAGCCCGTCTGTCCTACAACTCATATCGGGGTAAGGTCAAAGTCGTCGTTGACCTCCACGAGTGGGATGTAAAATTCGGGGATCTCGAAGATGCTGGTGGACTTGTAGGTGGCCAGGTCCAGCTCCTGCAGCTTGAGCTGCCACTCCAGACGCTGCACAGCATTCAGGGCCGCCGCCTCATGCTGCTGCCTCATCAGAAGACACGTCTGTGGAGGAAAAGGGTACGTTATTATTTTATCACTACCACATGCTCTTATTTAGATAAAAAAAAAAAAAAAAAAAACCGAACAGGGCGTCACAAATGGGCCATTTCAGTGACACTGCCACCGTCGCACAACCCTACGGAAAATCGCCAGATTGCCTTTTTTGTGAACACGTCCGAACAACCACAGGGACCTCACCTTCAGTTTGTCAAACTTGTCATCAACATCTTGTAGCCAGGACATGAACTGCCTGGCGTTGAATCGGTCTCTCACTGACGTTTTGCCATCATCACTCTGTGAACCAAACACACAACAACTTATTAAACATACTGCATTTGTATACATTATCATTAAAAGTGACCCATTATGCTTTTCTGTATTTTCTGTCATGACTACAATGTTATAAAGTCGTATTTTGATGTTAAACGTGGCCAAAACTTCGAATAATGAGGTATTTTAGAGAAATCCCTGTGAGCTAAAACGTTCAGATTTCCAACTGTTCTGAACGCTCCGGATTCAAAAAAATTTTCTACTCTCAGTTCATTGTTACGCAACTCCAAGCTGGCCTTCCCTGGCCTTCTATGATTGGTCATCTGCTCCAGGCAGGAAATATTGGAGTGTTTTTTTTTTTTTTTTTTAAGCTACACAAACATTGTTGCATGTAGCTACATGCCAACAGCAGTAAAATATGCCATCTTGGCTGCCAATGTTGTTAAAATCTCCCCAATTTTGGGTCGCATTACTCCAGAAAAATGTCTGATTGGGTGGTATTTGGTTCAGATGCCTTTATCTGCAATTTTTGACGATAGAAAGTGCTGCTTCGTACCTTTACAATCTAACGTTAGCCTACTGCTAAATATTAAGTAGCTGCACGCGAACGCCAGAGAGCTGTAATCTTGGTGGCCAATGTTGGGTCATTTCTCCCCAATTTTGGGTCACATTACTGCTGCCCGGTTGCGTAGTATTTGGGTAAGAAGCCTTTATTGGTGATTTTTCATGGTACAAAGTCCTGCTATATACTCCGTTGCAGTAGCTCCAGCTGCAACTAGTGAAACAACAGCAGAGCGGAGATTCCAGGAAACACGCTGGCCAATCAGAGCAGACTTTTACGGGAGGGGGGCTTAAAGAGACAGGCGCTCCAACAGAGCATCTCAGACAGAGGGTGAATACAGGAGCAGCAGCCATGGGCAGTATAGAAAGATTGTGTTTTTTGAACATTAAAGCATGTAAACATGTTCTAGTACAAACACAAAATACAAGTATGAACCTGAAAATGCTATATAATAGTTGCCCTTTAAGAACTGACTGAAAACAAGAAGAAGAACCTTCCAGGCAAACAAAGGACACTTACCTGGACGTCTTGAGGCATGTTGTACACTTCAGCATCCAATAAAACCGTACAGGCACTGAAAGGCAGACTCTGATTGGCTAGTGTTCTTGCTGCCCGGTAATGGACTCGTAGGACTTCCTGTTCATTTGAAACAATCAGTTTTTCCTAAATGGAAGGAAGAAAAATAAGTCCAATTATTACTGTAAATCCAATATTATATGTGGTAGTAAAACATCGGTAGCAAGTAGCTTGAGCTCTGATATCCTTTTTAAGTCTTCAAGAGGGTATCAAACCAAACAGCTTCAAAATGTCAAGGGTTTTCAAAAAAAAAAAAAAAAAAAAAAAAAAAGTGCTAAAGTAATAAAAATGTCTACAGGTACTCAACCCAACCAAAACAAAAAGCTCCAGGAATAAAACTACATACCCTTTCAATGCTGTGTTGTAGTCGGAGTTTCATACGGACCACCTCTTGTTGTTTGAACATCTCTTTCAGCTGCTCAGGTAATGATGGAGGTGGAGTTATCTGTTCAAACACACAACAATGGTTCATTTTATTTCTGACAGAGGTACACAACTATATATTGATTCCTTTAAGTTTCTTAAAAAAATTCTGGTGACTGACAGCAAGTCAATCTTGACTTTACTGAGCCAGGGCTCTAGATTGTGACCAATTTTGTCGCAAATGCGACCAAAATTTGTAAGGCTGCGACTAAGATTTTTCCTAGGTCGCACCGGTGCACCTAACGTCCTTGCATCCGCTGCCTCTCCACAAACGAGGCGATGTCGTTTATATCGATATGGTTTAATGTTGCGTTACATGACGCATTCCTTCTGGAAAGCCGTGCCTGTGTTTGGATCTCTCCTCCGCGCAGCCCCGCCCCCCCCCATTCACTCACACACCAGCCGGCTCACCTGCAACATGGAGAGACACAGCGCCACCGGGCCAAACTCCCGACATTTGTCTACAGTTTTAATTATTATTAACACAGCTGTATATTGTTAAGTATGAGAGGGAAACCTGTATTGGTACCTGTGTTTCCGCTGGTAACTCTGTTATTGCGGCCGCCACGGCGGAAAACACATTAGAAGTTATTGGATGGAACTACGGTAACTTCAGTTCGTTGAATAATAGCGTGTAAGACGGAGCCTGCTGGACCTGGGCGAGAGATGTGACCCATGGTCACATTATCATAGTTCATAAAAATGCAGCGCAGTGACGATACAGACATTTCATAGCCTACACAAGACGTGTGTAACGCCGCTGACTCGCATTCGACCCGTGCAGGACCCATTCATAATGAGTCAGCCGTCACTCTGTGAGTAGCTTGAGTCCATCGTACTCCCCCTCTCTCCCTATATAAGCTACTGGGCTATCCGGGTCTGTTCTTGAAAACAAGTGAAGGACCTTTCTCAGCAATATATATTTTAAATATTTCCCAGGCTATTTATTTCAGATAATTTACATGTGTTGCAGCTGTATATTTTCAAATTGGGAAGGAAACCCTGTCTTTGCATTTTATTTTAATCACATCTGTTTTAATAAAAGAGCTTGTGAAAAGTGGCTTTGACTTAAAACTTAACATTTAGCCTACTTTATAAAAAATATAAATTAGAGATAGAGAGATATATATTGTGTATCGCCATTCAGCCGAAAAATACAGAGATATGATTTTTAGTCCTGGACTAGTGGAAGATCTGATAAGAATCAGTGTGGAGGGGCACAGCTTGGAGAATGTTGATGCTAGGGAGTGTGGCAAGCTGGATTAGCCAAGGCCAAAGGGGAAGAAGGCCAAATTACAAGTGTTGGCCATCTGAGGGGCATTTGACAGCAAGGGGGGACCCGCTATAAGACTTTGAGTACAGTATAATTGTGCTTCAAATAAAAATAAAAAAAATGTACCAACTCCTTATTTTTGCTTAAAATAATTGACATATATATATATATATATATATATATATATATATATATATATATATATATATATATATATATATATGAATGTATATGGAGTGTGATAAAAGGTGACCTTGAAATTGTGGCCTTAATGGCGATGCAAGGAAAAATTTGGGTGCACCTAAATTTTGTGCTGGTGCACCTAAATAAAAAAAGTTAGGCGCACCAGTGCGACCAAGGCAAAAAGTTAGTCTGGAGCCCTGTGAGCCTTTTGGGTGTATCGTTTCTGGTGTCACAAAGAGCTTGCAAAGAATTGAGAATATGAGAATATGAATAGGTAGGAAGTGCAGCGGTTAACCGATTTCCCTATTAACCGCGCTTTAAAACATCACGGTTAATTAATCGTAAAGGCTCCGCTACACCAAGTGTTAACTGACTGCAAGTTATGTGTACCAGTGTGTGCAGTTCTTATTTAACCTCCTTGACAAACGTTAGCGTGCACATACATCAGATGCCGGTCACCGCGACTAATGTGGTGGGATAACTTACTGCTGCAATTTTTTTAACGTTACATGAAGTTAGCAAACACCAGGAAAACCGAGCAGAGCCAGCCCCCGACCTCACAACAGCTGCAGCTGGGAATTCAACGTTGTTAAGTCTTTGTTAGGTTGTTAACGTTACCAGTTAGCTAACGTTAGCCTGTTTAATGTTAACGGTAACGTTACAGTTACGGTAACATTACAGTTACCATTAACAGCTAATGAGTCAGGAGCCAACGTTTGCATTTACAGTGAGCGAGCCGACAATAGCGTTACCTTTGTACGTGTCAAAACTCTGCAACAGCTCAAACTTGTGACATTAGCACTTAACGTTGCTGACTTACTCCTCTTCATCCCCTGTGGGACATTAAGGATGCAAAGAGATCTCTCCATTGCATTTATTCCTTGGTAACATGCTGCACATCTCCCTGTGACAGGTGCAGCTTGTCTAGCAGCTCCTCCAACTTTTAGAAACGCCAACTAGCAGGGCCATTTCTAGGCCAAAAAGGGCCAACTTCTTCTTAAGGAGGACAACACCATTGTTGCCAATTTGGCCTTTGTTTTTGGAGTGACTGATTCACCACTAAGCTCTAATCTTTTCAGATAAAAAAATAAAAAAAAAAAAAAAAAAAAAAGGCCAAGGGAACTTTATCAGGACGCATAGTATCCTGGATCCATGAAATAACTGGCCTTTAAAAATATAAATCTGCCTGCCTCTATGGGAATTTAACATAGGGGTGTACTCACTTATGCCCCTTGTATTTTAAAAGGAAGAACATTTATTTATTTATTTACGATACATTATTCATTCACAAAGAAAATTGGTGTCCTTAAAGGTTGGATTTTTCCTCATTTTTTTAAATTAAGGCATTAAGATCAATTTCCAAAAGATGATTTTTTTTATTCCTCTTTTTAGTCAACTTTATCATGGTGTATTCACTATGCTGAGCACTGTATAGGTTACAGCAAACTTATCGAGAAGTCAGAGGTATACTGGTGGCTCAGTTGAGAACAGGAATCTTTCCCCTTGCCCTTGAAGGAGGTAGATTCAAAAAGATAAAAGTTTGTGCGAACTATGTGAATTAGGAGAAGTTGAGAACAGATCACATTTTCTTCTGTATTGTACGTTTGATGAGTTAAAAACACCGATCTTACATGAAACGTCTGTCCAAAATCCTGAAATGTTCTGGTGCACAGATGATGACCAATTGGAGTGGTTGTTTAAATTTAATATTTATAAGTTGGCTTTGGTTTCTAAAGCTTGGCAAAAAAAGACTGGAAGGTTTATTTCAGAATCAGAGCTGGTCGATTGGATCTCAGATTCAAATCACAAGGTCTACCTTTGACACAACACTTTAAGCCTAAACACATCAAATTAAAGTAAAAAAATAACCTTATAATCTAAAACTTGGGTTCAAATGTTTAAAGGAACTTGCTCATCAGTCTTTTTGCAAATACATCAAGAGATTACAGAGCTTTAGCAGATCCACCGGAGCAGCTCCAAGTGGCAATTGTATTTTGCTCAGACAGCTTTTTTTGTGTGAAAGTAACAGTCCTGAAAACTCGCTACCTGACCACTGAAAAAAACGTGCTCCAATACCTTTTAAGAGAGCTACCAAATCCTGGTTAATTCAGCAACAAACCAACAACTGTCTACTTTTAATGTAATGTTTTTAAATGTGTACTGCTTTATTTGATCTAATCTCTTATGGCGCTTACCCAGTGCTAGTACCAGCTCTGCTCGGCTTGGCCGCGGTGCCCCCGTCCTCCATTTTCCATTGCAGATTTAGTACCGCCTCATGCGTGAGACGAGCGTGGCTGGTCGTCATAGCGACGCCGCAGGAAACTGCCGTGACCTAACGCGACACACACACACACAGAACGTCGAAGGTGTGTTGTTTTTGATTCTCGGCATGTGGCTGTTGCCACAGCCGGAAGACAAATTTTGTTTCAAAAGAAGCTGGGAGGCAGCAAATTTTTTTTTAAATAAAATAAAAAACACCGCTGCTAAACTACTTAAAATGGCGGGTTTGTTCCTTGACATCCTTGTCTATCGCTAGCAATGATGACGCAGTGCTTAGAGACGATTCTCTCTGACCAATCAGTAGTCTGCAGGTTTTCACGTCACCTTTTGGTATTGCCTCAGCACGCTTGGAACCTCGATGGAGGGGATACTAAAAAAAAAGTACCTGTTAGCTAGTACCAGGTACTTATTTTCATAATGGAAAAACAAAAAAGGCGAGTCGAGCAGGTACTATGGAATGGAAAAACGCCATTAGTTTCATAAAAGCCCTTCTAGGCACGAGTGTTGCAAAGTAGCATCCGCTATAAACACTATGCTATTTGCATCGGATAACTGTGTTCAGTTTGTCTATTAATACCGTATCTGTCTATCAAATAAACCATTAAAAAAAAATAAAATAAAAAAAAAGGTAAATAAAATAACCGTCCTCTCATTTTGAATCCAAAATGCTGGAGCACAGGGCCAAAACTATAAAGAGTGGTTTCCTAACATTAGAAGGGGCCAATTTATGTTGTTATACCCTGCAACTAAGAATCTTATGTTCATGAAATTTTTCCAAGATTTGAAAATATGAAGAACTCACTGTTGGTATGCAGAGCTTGCTGAGCGGGTTCCCATCTAAGAGGTAGGATCCGTTGAAGGTGACATATTCATCATAATACTGTGGTGGCTGGGGGGTGACGCTGCACAACACTTTGCGCTTCTCCTCGATCTTCTTCCGGATGTGCAGGAACTCGTAGTAAGGGTTGGCCCTCTCTGTCTGGTAGGGTTGAATCTCCTCCAGCTTTACAGAGTCTACAATAGCAGCCAGAGACTGCTGGCCTCTCTCCTTCTCCTGCTGAGTCGTGGAGCATAACTGGGAGCTCGGAAATTTAGGCATCTTTCGCTTCCGTGGATGGGGAACATGGACATCCACATCCTCGTCTGCAGAGCGAACCTTGACCCTAGCCCCAGAAGAATCTGAATCCCGTTCTCCAGATTGTGGAGAGGAGCTCCTTGAGGCGCTGCAGGTACTACTGCTGCTGCTGCTGCTGCTGCTGCTGGTGTCAGACTGAGCTGCCGATTGGACGGTGCTTTGACTCGGTTCTTCTCCAGCTGAAGAAGACTCTGGTTTCTCATCGGCAGGAGTCACCTTTATTGGCTCTGAGCTGGCCTCTGCAGCGGATTCAGATAAGCCCTCTGTAGCCAGGCTGTCCTCAACTGATGAACACTCGGTTGTAACAGAAACGGCAGCACCACTGTTGTTCCCTGAGCTCGGTTGTACATCAGTCATCTCTTCAGCCTTGTGTTCAGGGCTTGCACTACAGGAAGATGCTGAGGGCATACTGTCCTTTTTCTCCATCTGAGCATCGAGACATGAAACTGCAGTGTCACTGGAAGCTATTGAGTTCATGCAGTCTTGGTCATTTACAAGCATATCCTCTTGAAACAATTTGGACTCTGTGCTTATTTGGCCAAAACCTGGCAAGGAATCCCCCGCAGTGGAGCTGGGAACATGCGTACTGGTGGAGGGTAACGGACTTCCTCTATCGTCTGTTCCGAAAGTCTCGGTTTCCATACTCTCTTCTTCTGCTCTATCAGCATTCTCAAGAGGTTCGTCTTTAAGGTCAGAAACGTGCACGGTACCCGATTCTGTCTCCTGCACGCTCTCCATACCAGAAACAGCAAGTGGTTCCCTCTGCTGGAGGGGTTTTGTGTTTGTAAGCTCCGACAGCTCAGCAGATAGACAAGCTGTAGGAGTCGATGGTTGATCTGAATCCTCATTACTACACTCTGCTTTTGAATTCTCTGTCGGACACTGGACGTCCTTTGCAACAGGGGGGTCCGAGGAGGGAAGAGTTGTCTGCTCTGTTGACCCGGTTTGAGAGCCGCTGTACTCGGGAAGTGTCAGGCTTTTACTCTGAGGATCTTTGTTTGAAATTTGTGGTGTTAAACTACCAGGAGCGCTCCCTTCCATCTCTGTGACTGAATGAGCAACTGAATTCATACATTGTTGTTGACTGTTGAGGCTCTGCTCGGTTTCTGCCGAGGTCTCTCTTGTTCCCAGCTCCTCAGCCGGCTGACTGGGTGCTGGCAGATTTTCAACAGCTTTACCTTCAGTCGATGAGTTGGCATCTTCGTCCAGAATAGCCCTGAGGTATGGAGATTCATGTCTGCTGGGCAGCAGCGTCCGATTACTTTGCGGCACATCTGGAAGACTGTTGCAATCTTTATCGTGAACAGACGGCGATCTGGTAGCTTGAATGACGAGGGAAGACCGGAGGAATGCAGATTGAGAGTCTAAGGCTTCCAGGTTCATGTCAGAGTCGTATTCAATGTGTCTGGGCGTTAATGTTGTCGCCTGACACGAATCCTCTGAGCTAGCGACAGAAACCAATGACACGGACCTGGACATGAGGCCACAGCGCTCGCTGTCTGGTCGGGGTGATCTGGTCAGACAGTTTTCCACAGCTGACATGACCTTTGCGTTGATAGAGGGCAGACTCTTTCCATCAAGCGACATTGTTCTGGGGCTGGTGCCGTCCTTCAGGGATTTCTCTCGGTTTTGGACATCAGAGGCTTCAGAGCTTTTTGAGCGCATGAGCTCCTTACTCAGGCACAGTTCAGACTTTGTTCTGTCTTTAGGTTTGGACTTGCCTGGATCTACCAGAGGCCGGTGTTTAAGCCTCTCTCGCTCTTTTTGTTTAATTTTCTCCAGGTGTTTGCGGTGCCACTGCTCAATCTCCTGGTCCTTCAGGCTGAGCATGCGTTCAAAGCTGGTCTGCATCAAGTCATCATTCACAAGCCTCTTCTCTTTGGGCTTGGTGTCTCGTGTTGCTGGCGAGGCTTTGGATTTGGCCTTGTCGGCATCGGTCTCGCTGGATTTGGCCTTGCTGATTTTGGCCTGCTGGGAGCGGTCTTTGTGCCGGTCCTTATCCTTGTCCTTGTGTTTATCTGAGTCTCTGTCCCGGTCTCTCCGGTCGCGATCCTTCTCTGGTGTTCTCACAACTTCCTCCTTTGATTTTGTAGATAAGGACTTGCTGCTCTCGGACAGAAAGCTCTTCTTCTCTTCTAAAAGTAATTTCAGATTGGAGCTTGAGGAAAGAGTCCCATCTTTTATTTTATCTCTCTTTTTCCTGTCACAGTCCTTTTCTTTTGAACGATCAGATTTACTATGATCTGCAGTTTTCTCAAAAGGTTTTCCTTTCTTATCAGAGTTGGTGCGTTCCTTTTCCCTGTGATCCCCAACACTATATTCTCGGTCCTGTCTCTCCCTATCAGACCGCTTGTCAAACTTATCTTTATTTTTCCTGCTGTCCTCATTCTTTTTGGTTGTGGATAAAGTTTTCAGTTTCTCATTCTCTTTGTAGTTTTTATCGCCAGGCGAGAAAGAAGAAATGGCTCCTGTTCTCTCTTTTTCCTTCCAACGATCCACTGAATTCTGTGAATCAGCTTTGTCAACATGCTCCGTTTTAACCTTTTTTTCCTTGTCAGGATGCCTTTTCTCCATTTTCTCTGAATCCTTCTCTTTTCCTGGGAGCCTCTTGTCGGTTTTCTCACGTGATCCTTTTTCAGAGAGCTCCAGCTGTTCTTGATCAGCTGTGATCCCACTTATGGGTTTCTCTTCTGTCTCTTCTTTCATGCTGTTGCTCTGCAGCGACTCCTCTGGAATCCTCCACTCCACTCTCTCTTCACGCTCACTCAACTTTGAATCCTTTACCTTCTCCTCTTTACCAGCAGCCTCCTTTCGCTCTTTTTTCACAGCCTTGTCTTTTTCTCGCTCTTCTCTCAGCTTCTTTTCCTTGCTGCTTGAGTGTTTCTCCTTCGTGTTTCTCTCATCTTTGACAAAAGAGGAATCGGAAGTCTTCTGAAGTGAGCTAATGTCTTCCCCTTCCTTTTTTACTGGCAGATGTTCATCGGTCTCATCACTTTTGAAAAAATTCTCTTTCCAGAATTCTCTGTCAAACTCCAAATTCCTGTGGCTGTCTTTCCTGGCCTCCTTCTGCCTGTGGCGGCTCCGCTCTGCCTCATATTCCCTCCTGCGTTTGTCTTTCTCCTTGTGTTTAAGTTTATGCTTTTTTACCACTTTGCCATCTAAGTCGGTCTTCCGTAAGGCACCTTCAGAGCTGTCCACACTGTTTCCTATGCTGCCGTCTTTGTAAGGACTCAAATGACCATCGTCCCCATCTCCACTGGAGTCTTTCTGTTGGTGTTTGCTCTTTTCCTTGTGCTTACACCCCTTGGTGCTGGAGCCTTCGGTGCAGTAGTCTGCCTCTGTGTAGTGGTTGTATTTGACACCGTCCACCGGACATGAGCTGTCACTGATGGAAATGCACATCTTAGTATTTTCCTGTTTGAGTGGTGTTTGTTTATCGGTCAGGCTGTGGTTCACTTTGGGAGATTTTATGGACGACAAATGAAAGAGGTGGACGGATGAGTCATCTTTCGGACTGAAAGACATCTTGAAGGAGTCCTCCTCCCGACCCTTTTCTGTGCTCTCGGACACGGTTGCGAGAGAGAGGACCAATGTTTTGCTGTTCTCTTTCCCATCCTCTTGGTTTTCTTTGTTTTTATTCTGGCTTTTGCTCTTCTTCTTGACTTTGCCCTTGTCCTTTTGCTCAGCATTCTCCTTTTTAGACCTTGTATCTGCCTTGAGGCTCTCTGAGCTCTGAGAGCAGGTGGGGGAACTCCTTTTCTCTGAAAGGCTCTCCATTTCGTCGCTGGAGGTATCTGAGCTGCAGTGGACACGAGAAGTCTTCTGCTTTTTGGATTTTGTAGAGGAATCGCCTTTTCCACTCTGCTTTCCTGCCACATGATTCCTATCTTTCTCCTCCTTCTCCCGCTGCCGTAGTTCCCTGCGGAGAATGTGTCTGTCGCTCAGGGCTTTACTGAAATCCTCCTCCTCTTCCTCGTCCTTAAACTCATACTCATCCAGCCCTGGCACAGACGATGACGCTTTCGTGGCCAGTTTGCCGTCCAAGTCCTTTTCAGTATCAGAGTCCTCCATGTTGTCATCCACACTGGATGGATTGACAGATGGAGGGTCTTCAGACTCTGCAGAGAAGAGAATACCTATTTTAAAATGATACAATAAAAGTCAATAAAGCACTTTATAGTTTCATACAAACACAAGCAGTGATTGAAGAATACATGTCCAACACAGCAACTTATTCCTCTATAAATTCAATTATATTATCATTTTTCCCTTGGTGGCAAAAGAAGAAAAAAAACTAAACTGACAATAACATTTTTAGCAGTCCATATAAGTACCTATACTACATATACTATATGTAGTCAGAGTAAAGCCCTAAATGCACTGTTGGTTAAGCTCCATCTGGTCCATCTATAGTGAAAATGCATGTACACATCATGCTCTGAGGTGCAGTGGATAAGAATGTCAATTAATATAAAACGCTAGTAAGTTAATATGTGACTAAACGAGAGGTCAGCCAAACACTTCAGCATTCTCCGCATACCTGAAGAGCTGTCATCTTGGTCCGACAGCGACACCTCTCCCTTTAATAGCTGCTCCAGCTCCTGAGAGTCTGCAACGTCCACCGGGCGCTCCCCGCGCTTGTTGGCCTGGAAGGCGTTACCACCGTGGCGTAACAGCAGTTTCACAATCTGTATAAAACACAACAGGAATTAGGATTGATAAACCTCAAAACTAGCATCAAGGTTGTAGACAAACATACACAACACAGATTGTTGGAAGTAAAAATGACAAAATGGCAAAGACCTGAAAGTTGGATTTGAAATTGTAACTACTGTACCAGTGTTTCGGCCATATGCAGTGTTTAAATCATTGCCGCCGCTCCTTCAGCATTTTATGAAATGTCATGAAGTCGTGATTACAAGACTCTGAAGACCTTTCTGGTCCATTTAACTCAAGCAAATGGTTGTCAGTTCGCTCTCATTTTCCAGGTTAGTGTTGTTAGTAATGACCGAAGTAATGGTCATAGTCAGTGAAAATGTGATTCGAAATGCAATATCTATCAGGAATTTTTCATTAGCTTTGTGCGATATCTGTAAAGCTGAACAGACTCACAGTAGTAAAACTGATTTTTTTCTGATCCAAAGACTTTTTGTGAGAGAAAGGACATTATATCTTGGAATGGAAGACATATGATGCTTTTGAAAAACGATTGCAAATAAGCAAACTGTTGCTAAAATGGAACTACACGCTTTTATTACTTAGGTAACTTTACTGTTGACAACTTTTTTCAGCTGTTTCAGCATAATTTTTAAATGTGTAATTTACTTTCAAAAAAAAAAAAAAGGTGCTGTATTGAAAATACTGAAGGAAAGAAAGTGTGCAGGGATTGCCTCCACACAGCTCTCGCAGACCATTCCCCAACACTTCAAATACCGACGCTTTGTCACGGCCCTCTGCATTTGATACCAACACATAAGGCACCTACATGCACCCACGGCCAGACCAGCGATCAAAACAAAGAACAGATTACAACACACACAGAGGGAGTGTGACTTCATTCTCTGCTCAGAACAGCCATTACTCCACTATATTTTTACATAGTAAACATTTGTTTATTGCTATTTTAAATGTTCTGAATATCGGGTACAGGCCCTTTAAAAAGGTCCAGTGTGGAACAGGTTTAGTTGTTAATTATCAAAATCTGTGTTGCCCGTTCACAAACTTGTCCTTTTTCATGAATATTTACCTCCTCCATCAATTACAAGTATTCGTTTTGGCTTGAAATTTTACATTTGCATTCGCATGAACTGTGGTAGACGCTCCATATTCATGCGCCATCTTGAAATATACGTTAGCCAGTAAGGGACATACAGGACCGCCTTTTGCGTTTTCGCTGTCACATGATAAACTCACAGGTGCTGCTAATGCTGCTAATGGGTATCGTAGCTTCCCGGCAAGTTTGAAGACGGAAACATGGAGGACCACACGTATTCAAAATCCAAATTACAGGAACAGGAGTCTTCTTCTTCTTCGCCCAGAAAAAGAAAAAAAGATATTGAAAAGAGCAAGAGACCGGCTTTTTGAAGCGTGAAGGCTACCGTAGCTGTAATACGTACTTTGAACTGCATGGCGCGAGAGAGTTGATTGCGCTATATGATCTCAACGCTAGATGGGAGAAATTCCTACACATTGGACCTTTAAGTCCTGCATTACTGAGGCTGGACAAACTTCAATTGAAGCTCTTACATCTTTATGCCCGCTGCTGGAAGCATCATGGAGTGGCGTGTCATCATCCAGACCCTGCGTGTTTACCTCTGCACCTGCTGCTATTAAGACCTTGGCCACATCATAGTAACCAAGATTACAGGCTTCGTGAAGAGGAGTCCAACCTGGTGAGAACAGAAAACAGAAACAGTGGGAGTTTAAAATTGTATGAACTAATTCAATCCAAATTTTCTAATTTCATAAAATGTATTTATGTTGGGAGACAAGGCAAAAAAAATAAAAAGAAACTACACAAAAATGAAAGTAGAAACAGGTTCGATGATGAGGTTCCTGCCCACCTGCCCACCAGTTTCCCAGAGGACCCACCATATCCATATATTCTATATGTATGGTGTAATTTTTAAGCAATCTCTGGATCAAGAATTTCCTTTGGGATTAATAAAGTTCTTTTTTTTTTATCTTAAGATGCACAATGATGTCCATTTTTATCATCTCATCATGAGATATCACCTTCAAATGAGCATCTGTTGTCTGCTTCATGTCATTAATAGCTACCATACTGACACAATGAAAGCTGTTAAATGATCACCTCCCAGGGCATCGTACCTGCAAAGTCTTTGACATTGACGTCAGCTCCCAGGCTAATGAGCTCTTTAACTTGCTTGGCGTCTCCCCGGATGGCTGCCATGTGAAGGGGAGTCTCCCCTCGCTCGTTCCTCTTGTTGACCTTGTCCTTCTGTCGAGACGAGGCACTGCTGGGGACTTTCTTCTGCACAGGGGTCGTTTGTGAGGGGTGACTGGGAGTAGAGTCTGGACACAGGCAGAGAGAGAAAAGCACTTAATTGATGCTTGAAGCAAAAGGTTGCAATAACTACCTGAATTAATGTGCACTGGATTGTGTCGCTGAGTGGCCACAGTGAAACTGGTTTTCCTGAGAACTTGAAAGACTGTGCTTATAAGAGTGTGTGTGTGTGTGTGTGTGTGTAGGAATGTATTAATAGAATAGTTCAACATTCTGGGCAATAATTTGCTTGCTTGCTGAGTTGGAGGAGAAGATCGATAGCAATCGCATATCTGTCCGGTAAATTGTAAGCTATAGCCAACAGCTGGTTAGCTGAGCATAAAGACTGGAAACAAGGGGAAACAGCTAGCCTACCTTTGTCTAAAGGTAATAAAACTGGCAGTGACACACTTTGACTTTTGTACTGATTAAACAAATGCGATATTAGTGATGGCGCAGTGGAAATGACACATGCCTTTGGTGTTGGAGATCTGGGTTCAGTTACCACTGCGATACATCAACCAATGCGTCCCTGAGCAAGACCCTTAACCCCAAGTTGCTCCAGAGGCGTGCAACCTCTGATATATAGCAATTGTAAGTCGCTTTGGATAAAAGCGTCAGCTAAATGACATGTAATGTAGTAATGTAATAATGTAATTGGTGAGCTAGATTTTGTTAGCTTCTGACAGAGCCAGGCTAGCTGTTCCCCGTGCTTTCTGGTCTTTAAGCTAAGCTACGTGGCTGCTGGCTCTTCATATTGAACAGAAAGACATGAGAGTGGTATCAATTTTCTCATCTAACTTATGGCATAAGCGAATAAGCGTCTTTCTTAAAATGTCAAACTGACACTGGTTTTACTAAAAACCTGAAAACCTCCCGTTTGTATCTTCTGCATGTATGTACCGATTGTCCTTGTCTTACAACTACTCAGAACCTATTATTTACAAAAATTATCTCCGTCGACTTCTCTGCCTACATATTTGATAGCAACAGCACAATATCATTGGGAAGTATACAGAACAGCTTTCTTTCCAGTTGAGCTACATTAAAAATGAGACCTTTCCCTATTCTCATACAACCTTAAATATTAGAGAGCATGTTTGAAAATTGCTAAGAGGCATGACTCACAGTAAATATACTCTGAGCCATCTTGAGGATGTGGTTAAGATGAGAGGGCATGCACAAACCTGGACTGTTGGCAGTCATCTGCATTAGAAGAGCCATCTGTTTTCGTTCTGACAAAGGATACCCAAACAAAAGGTTGGGAGCCTGGGACTTTTTGCCCCCAGCCTCCTTTTTCACCTTCTTTTTGTCTGGTACATCTTTATCTGCAACACAACCAAGAAAGATTTTAGAGAACAGTCCCACCCAAAAAAAAAAAATCACCACCATTTTCCTCTTTCCCTTGTATCTGTTGAGAACGCGGAGAAACAGATGACAAGCATGAGGTTTGAAAATGGGGACAAAAAGACAGCATTCTCTTAAGCCAGCCAAGTGCCCCGCCTCCGTCGGTTGTTACAAAACACAAACATGCGTGAGCTGTAACGGTGGCAGAAGGGGGCGAAAACACACACACACACGTGCATGTGTGTATGCATGTTTACAGCAGCATAGTGGCACAAAGTGGGTGACGTGACTTGTAGAGGCCACGGGGGCTGAGGATCGGGCTGCAGCGATTACCTGCGTATATCCTGCAGGGAGGCACTAATCTCTCTCCCCAGGTCTCACTCGACTGGCCTGGGTCTGAGTCATCTACAGTGCAAAGCAGAGAGGATGGGGAGGGGAGAGAGAGGAGAGCAGGGGGGGTGGATGGGATGTGGAAGGGTGGGAAAGCACTGCATTAACGCTCACTCTCTTTCTCACTCTCTCTGGCACCCTCCTCTCACATGTACTCAAATACAGACAGGCACAAAGGCAGACTCGCACTCCACGCACAGATTATGAGTCATGGCAACACAGGAGAGGAGATCTGATCCGGTCAGTGGAGTCATTACTTCCCTTTTTCCCCACAGTTGCTCAACACAGGACCTGAGATGGAAAGGCTACTGAAAGGCAAAGCCGCTCTCCACGCTAGTTAAGCGTTATAACCTGCGCAACATAAATTAAACTCAGTGAATTCAAAATATAGGGTTCTCGTCTCTTAGAATGACGCAGGACCACACAATGCAATGCCCTACAGAGGAGATGAAGGCAAATCTACAGGACCTTAAGCAGTCTGTAAAACACATTACTGTACTTAATTTACTGTAATTATGGCTGTATGATACACTTAACTATTTTTAGTGCTCAAATCTGATGTAAACATACAGTTAAACTTCTAACTAAATGACAGAAGCAGAATAGTTTATTTACACAAGTAAGAGAAGTAAGATTAAGACTATGTTCACAATTACTCCAATGTGAAACTGAGCAAAATGGGTATAATAAAATAAGAGAATGGGTAAAATACAATACAAATATAAAGCAACTTTGAGTCTGTGAAAAGTGCTATATAAATGTATTATTATTATTATTATAAAGTTTTATTTTCTAAAAAGTCTCAGTAATTTACAAAAACAGCTGACACTATAGTCTTTAGCAAATGTCACTTAAACCGTAGGAAATAGATCATTTTTTGGAAAGAATTTTTTTAAGAGGCAGATTAATACACATTTGGTGCCCTAGGTATTTACAGCAACCAGATGGTATATGTGGGATTGAGTCAACAAACTATCCAGTGTGGCTTATTGATGTTTTTTTTTGACAAGATTGGAGATTTATTACAGAGCGTAATAAAGAGGCTTTTGGCTACACGGACAACATTTGTTGACAATATCACCAGTCTTATACTTCAACTTAAAAAAACAAGACCACATATCAGCAACTAAAGACAATCTACTTTTATATGTTAAAGAAGGGTTGGGTTCCCTAATTTTTATTTTCATAAGAAAGTCAAACATAACTACATTTTTTAATAACAATATTTCTCCAAATTTCGGTCTTCCCAGTCTTACAATACAACTTGGTTTATATCTCGTTATTCAACACAACAGGCCACGACTTCATAAACACGGTCAGCTATTGATCCTGATGCGAAACAAGTTGAAACCCTTTGACCTAGAGACGGTCCATAAAGAAAACGTTCAACAACAGGCCACTGGGGGGCAGTGTGACGACATGGCAGCCAGCCAGCAGCATGGCTGTTGAAAGAGGAACAGGGAGGAACAGCTCTTACCTGTGTCTGAGTCTCGCTCCTCTGTCCGGAGCGGACTGGTAGTGAAGGAGAGCTTGCGCTTCATGGAAGACTTGGCTTTCCCCTCCTTCCCCAGCAACTCACTCCGGTCCAGCTTCGGAGTTTTGGTGAAAGGGGACAACTTGTCTTTGCTCTGTCAGAGGTGAAGAGGAAATAGAAAATACAAATCAGGCATTTGACACACGGCAAAGGTGTGGCAATATTTGTGACTCGAGTCAGTCTATGTGAGTGTGTGTGTGTGTGTGTGTGCGTAAACAATACGGTCTTACAATGAGTAAATAAAATGAGGCGGCCCCATTTAAAAAGATTTGTTAGCTCGAAAACAAAAAAAGGGTGGAGCTAACCGTGCAGGTAGTATTTCAGCTTCTTAAAACATGACACCAACATAAACATAACTTAATAAGCGCAGATGATTATATAACCGTGTTGTGTCTCTGCAACACATTGTTTGGGTCCTGCAGGCAGCTGGTCTGCCTGCATGACTCAGTAAAATTGTATTACCAATAAGAGGTCTCTGCCCAGTAGGGTTGGGTACCAAACCCGGTACTTTTACCGGTACCGACCGAATCACATCGGTACTACAGAGTATTGGTTCACGTAAAATCAAATGGTGCCCGATTTTGGTACCTGAGAGTAAACGCAAGCTTTTCTGTCCTCTCTACATGTTGACAGAGAGCAGAGGTGCGGACAGAGTAAACTCAAGTAAACTACATCGGCTCTGCAGTTTGGTTGAAGTCACAGTGAGTCACGGCGATGCCGATAAAGTGGTTTCAAGTGTGGTTACAAGTGCGGTTACAGTTTTTCCAAAACTTCACGCAGACAGCGTTTACTGCGATATGATATTAATGACGAGGCGAAAGCGGTCGCGGTGCTGTTGACATTACACTTCCTCTGACAGGAGCCGGCACAACGGTGGTTTCTGTGCCCTGGGGACTAACTGACATGCTGAGGGTGTAAGGCAAGGAAACTATTTCTACAGCACCTTTCAGCAACAAGGCAATTCAAAGTGCTTTACATAAAACATTAAAAGAGCAATTAAAAACGGTCATGATGAAAATAAAACTGGCTAAAATATACAAATACAAGAATAAAAGTTGAATAATTATTCAATTTAATAGGTTGTAGGGACGGGTTTGGGAGGAGAGAGGGAGGGGTTTTATTTTTGTTTAATTTCTGTCAGTGTAAAATATTCTAAATAAATAACATCATGTTCTAAGTAAATAGATTTGGAATTATTTTTACAACGGAAATATCTTTTTTGTAATTACAGAGGGAAAGTACCGAAAAAAGTACCGTTGGATACCGGAACCGAATTCCAGGTACCGTTATCGGTAGTGGTATTGGTTCAGACGCGAAAAGTACCCAACCCTACTGCCAAGTGAAGAATCAAGGTAAGGAGTATTTGTTTGTTTGTTTACACAGAAATAAAAATACGATCGAAAGAAGGTACTAAGCTTGTTGAAGTGTGAGCATTTTCACGAGTGCAAGTCAAACTCCCAGAGAAGTGTTAAATACTACCGTATTTTCCGCACTATAAAGCGCACCGGATTATAAGGCGCACCTTCAATGAACTTTTTTCATATATAGGGCGCACCGGATTATAAGGCGCATAGAATAGAAGATACTGGGGTTGCGTTATACATCCAATAGATGGAGCTGTGCTAAAGGGAATGTCAACAAAACAGTCAGATAAAGTCAAACTTTATTAAGCGTTCTGACAACTCCGTTCACTCCCATGGTAACGTTGTTAATGTTAATGAATGTCATGCCCATATTGCATATCAATCAAATTTTCTGCTCATTTGCTAAAAAGATAGACGGGTCTTATAGCATTTAAATCAAGTGGTCCGAGAAAATGTCGATCGTCTCAACGTGGTCCCTGACATGTTGTCATCGGCTTGTCCGCTTTCATTGGCCATATCAGATGCAAACCTGAACAATTGCCTATTATGAGCTACCAATCGAAAGCTTAGAAGCTCGAGAATACGATGAAGCCCACATCGATCATGTAGCAAGCTGGGCAGAGAAGCTAGCGGTGATAACAAGTGCGGGAATGGAAAACTGTTTCGCGTTTTTCCGTTGTGATTCGGCCAGAAACTTCAACATTCTGAGGCGAATCGTTTTGGAATATAAAGTTTGGATATTACATTTCCTTGGACTCTTGTGGATTTATGAAAATCAAGTTTTGGGCAAAATACCACTTTGTTGCTGAAAGGACAACGAAAACAGGTATGGATGCACTCTCGACACCTGCACAGATTACGGCTGAATTGTTTTATTTTCTGTTACTTTGTAACAGTTGTGTAACTGCTATAAATCATCTTATGCTTTGTATGTGGGCTTAAATTAATCATTAGAGGCTAAACTTTCAATTGGTGTGTCGCATGGCTGTATATTAAGAAGATTTAATGCTTTAAAGTTATAAAAACGCGAATGAGTGGAAGTTTAATCGAGGTTACAGCGACGCAGTGTCCCGTCAACGTGACAGTGATCCTTGAGAGGTTGATCCATATATAAGGCGCTCCGGATTATGAAGGCGCACTGTCGTTTTTTGAGAAAATTAAAGGCTTTTAAGTGCGCCTTATAGTGCGGAAAATACGGTAATAGACTTATTAAATGAATGGTTTTCCTTAAGTCTGAAAAAACACTAAGACAGACAAGCTGCCCTTTACACTCACATTTTAATAGTTCATGTTGAAACAAACATTTCAGACATACATTAGATGTTCAAATACAAAAAAGAAAATAAAGCTAGCGACATGTTGAGGACTTTGCAGGTCTAACAAATGACTGAATCAATACTTAACTATAGTTCTAATTTAATGAAATAGAGGACTCAATGAACTACATACACTGAACACAAACTTGATTATACACAGAAGCATGTTTAATGAGTATTGCTACACTGAGGTTAGTTACATTTCTTATGGTGACCAGTCTGAGCCATACTTAAGCTAAACAAAACACAACTCCCACTACACACGACAGAAAATGTAAATTTGATCCCTCCCACATGCAGCTGCTACTTGCTTTTATGACTATAACTTTTTACAGCATCGATTAAAATGTTTGCATGTCCATGAAGAGGCTATCTGGATTCTTCTGTAAGAAGAAACCAGTAAAATCTGTATTAACACAATGTCTTTTATTAACAATTATGGTTACTAGGTTCTTGCACTCTGAATTGCAGACAAAGCTTTTCCAGTACCAGAACTTTAGTGAGCTGCACTTTGGTGCAGTAAAATACATCTCTGGCAGGAGGGAAAATGTCTGCAGTGTGATGCTTCTTTGATCTCAGCGAAGCAATGTGCCAGCTGTGCAAAGCTGAAGTCCCAGACAGTGTTAAAAGTAGAGGAGGGTTAAGATGAGAAGCACTTCTGCCTTAAAAATAAAAGCTAACATAAATTGTCTCTCATATGAAGAAAGGGATACATACGTAGCGTTAGTATAACAATATGGGAGATAGGATATTGTTAGATTACTGAATCACATCTGATCAAATCACATTAACATCAATGTAAATGTATGGCTGTCAGACGTTATAGTAAAATTAGGTACAGAGAATAGTTTAGCTAGGAGGTAATTGTGGACCCTGCCAGCACCAAGATGTGTATCTTAAACTCATATCTAGTGTAGTGGGTAATGAGTGTGTTTACAAGTCGCACTATGCGTTGCAAGGACATTTATAAAAATGTCTGTGAAGGAAAACTTATCACCATGTCGAAACAAGTGAGGACCAGGTGCAAAAAAGTGCCAAAACATAAAACACGCCCTCTGTTTAGTCAGATCTGCTTCACCATTTCAGCATCTTGTAGCTCTGCATGCTAACAGTGACTAAGCCAAACTACTCAAACACAAGTCACAGATAAGATGACTTTGGATCCAGAACAGCTTTGTTTTGTAAACTGATATTTCCAAGATCAAGAATGAACTTCCATTTTAATGCCAACATAAACAAAAAGTCACTAAAGTGCTCCGAAAAAGTGGAAGTTTGAACATCCACAATCCCATGACTACCGATGAAGATTATGTAATATGATCATCTTACTCAAGTGTTGTATTCAGTCTATTCTGTGCCTGTGCTCACATACCTTCTTCCCCGCCTGCTTATCCACCATGGCTCCATCTCTGTCACTCCCAGGTTTGGCCATGGTGTGGCACCTGACTAGCTGTGACAGCTAAAACGCCGTAAGCTCATCATGCACCTGGAGACAGAAAACAACAGCAATGAGAAGGACTTCAACATTGCCACTTAAGGCTGGGTGGATGACTGGCCCTAGTGTTTCTTTAGACTTTATGTAAACAGGCAGTGACACTGGCAAGAAAAAGAGGTATGTTTAAATACAGGTACAATTAAATTCTTCTCAGTGACAGTTTACAGGCTAGGCTTTCAGGAAATGTCTGCATCACAGAGGAAACACAGCTAAATAAGGAAAAATCACTTAACCCCAAAGAGGAGTGAAGTGGCAATGAAACGGCACTGCTACAAAGTGTAACACTGCTGTGTTTCAGGATGTACGTTGAAGTGAGGATCAGTAATCAGGGATTTTTTATTGGAATTTCCATTCCACTTCTTGAGACATACCCTTAAAAAAACAGGCAGGAAACAACTACACAAGGCAGCATGAATCACAGCTTTAGGGACTCTTAAGCTTCAGAGAGTAAAACGCCCCCCCCTGTATGTTGTCACTATGGTCTACTCATCAGTGCAACCAAGCTTCTCTCTGATGTGGTTTATGTCAGTGTAGTAACACACACAGCAGAGTCAACAGGGGCACTGTGGGCGCCTGCAGTGACTGGAGAAGGCATAACACTCAGCTGAACATGCGCATGAAGCCGACATTGGCATGTGTCAGTTATCTTGTCACATGAAGATGGCCGTTTCCAGTCACAAGATCCTCTCTCTTGTACTTTCAATGAACTTTCCCTGCTTCGTTTTTTTTAACACGCTCTCTCACAAACAGCATCCCATCGGATTTTACAGAAATAGCATTACTTGAGTCCAATAAACGTACCGCAAACAGTAAACTTTATATTAGGAAAACTGAGAGCCACTGATAAGTTGTGAAGCTGCCTCCAAAATGAGTGGGACAGCCCCATTACTCATTATGCATAAAAATTACTATAATCTATAAAAGAACCAACATGTTTATTTTTAGTAGTGCAATTATGCACACAGCAAACAGCACTTCTACTGGGGGTGACCCACTTTGCTAAAGAGCAAAACATTTTCCAATTCTGGGGATTTCTTCTGATCAGAAGTGAGTTTCCTCTAACAGGGATGAGCGCGGTTTTTATTAAACAATTAAAGTAAAATCGATGAATCCTTTGCTTGTCTTTTTTATTACTGGTTTTGTAGTCTTTCATGACAGTAAATTGCATATCTTTGGGTTTTGACCTGTGGGTTGGACTCTTGGAAATTGTAACTGTCATTTCTTCAATATTGTTTTTAAAATTTTATAAAACCACAAAATGAATAGATTGAGCAAATAATTGGAAGATTAACCAATAATGAAAATAATGTGTTGTTTGTTGCTGCCCTAGTTACATTAAACATAAAAGTAACTCTTAAAACTGTCAGGGTTTTTAATTAAGATGTTTATTTTTTTTACCCAAATTCTTTTAGCCAAAAATTGGTTACTTACAACATTGTACAGTACGAGTTTTTGTGAAGTCAAAATCAAGATTTGAAAATGAATGTTGACATAGCTCAGCCTGGTAAGCCAGCATTTTCTTTCGATTCATTGTTTGGTCGATAAAATGTGAGAAAATAGTGAATAATGCCATCACAAATGCAAGGTGGCGTCGTCATACATTTTGTTTTGTCTGACTAGAAAGCCAAAATGCAAAGACATTCAATTTAATATAAATTAAGACAAGGGAAAGCAGCAAATTAAGCGCTGGAACATCAAATGTAGCTTTTTTGCTATATTCTTTAAAAACAAAATCTCCCAATCAATTTTACCTTGAAGTGCAGGCTACATCTACATGTACTGTATATATCTACATAGGCAACTATCCTGTCATTTGGGTCTTTGTGGCTACATCAACGACTGATGACAAAGCAATAATCCTGTGAGGCTAAGCTACACGTTGCACTACCTTATGAGGAGTACATCTAAGATTAGTAAGGGATTTGCTATGCTAACCAACCTAAAATGAAAGCAAATCCTTGGAAATTGAAAAGAAAAAACTAAAATGTAATTGGTTGCTTTTAAATTATAACTAAGGCAGAAAGGCTCAAAAGTAAATGGTAATGTTGTAAGCAGTTAATGGACTAAAATAAAAAGCGTATGAGCATTTTCACACCTATAGTTTTTTTGCTCTGGTCCGAATCAGTCGATGAGTTTGTAAACCTGGAGCATTTTCCCCTTTTTTCGGTTTCATTTCACACGGAGAAAAATCCAAGCGTACCAAACATGCAGCATTACCAGCGCCTATTGGCCAGAGGTGTCTGGGGCGGGAGCAAGAAAGTAAATACAGGAAAAAAGGTCTTGTGTTCTAGTTCTCTGGACTAGTGCACAATTCATGCATCTACAAAATTATTTAATTTGAATAATTTTTCAGACATTGTTTCGCGAGCGACATTACTACTAGTCTGCTCACCAAGACTTCGGGGAGCTTGACCACAGTATTTCTGTGAGAGAAACACTGCAAAGCACACCTGACTACAGGAGCCATTTAGCTCAGACTAGTGGAGTACACATACTGTAGTTGGGGCGGTTCGAGTTCGGATCAAGTTCTCCCCAAAAGTGAAACGCTTCAGAGTTCGTTTGAAAGCGTACCGAGACCACCTCTTCAAGGGGGTCTCGGTGTGTTTTTGGTGCGCATCCGAGTACGATTGCTGCATTCTCACCTGCCCAAACGAACCACACCAAGAGGGAAGACGAGTGGAGCCAAGGGCAACAAAAAGTAATCATGAACATGTGAACTCGCATTATCCTCTCAAGGTGAAGACATTGTAGATATATATAAAAAAAAAAAAAAAAAAAAGGGGTTACACGTCCGTTATGTGAAAATGGTTCGGATTTCACAGAAGCAATAAGGAGCAGATTAAGGTCTGCAAAATAAATCTTTTTTCCCCATCACCTGAACAGGTCCCATCCCAGCGACCGCACAGTACGAAAATGCGGACTCATGCTGGCCCGAGTCCACACACACAGCCTGCAAGTTTGGTCCACAGTAGTAGTTTGTCTGCTGTTAACAGCGCTAGCATTAGCTGTCCTGTAATTGCTGTTCCAAGACAACAATTTTGTCGTTATTTGCGACCACTGCCCCATATGAAAAACATTCAAAAAAGGAGCAAAAATATAACTAGCACCATTTATTATTGTATAGCGAAAGACACGTGTTTACACGTGCACTGTTTGGTTTTGCACTACCTCTACAAACACTTGAGATTTCTGTGAAATCCACAAGTCTTACAAGTTTAAGCAGCTAAAGCACTCTATATTAAGACAAACGCTGTTAACAAAGCAGGAAGCTGCAGTTATTGCGGCCTGTTTTGCAGTTGATAAATTTTAAATGCATGTACTTTGAAATCTCAATTTAACTTGGATTTTCAGAATATGGGATTCCTTGTGAGCTTTGTAAAGTATGTTTTTTTTTTTAGATAGTTGTTTTTAGAAATTTTAAGGCAGAAATATTACATCTTTAAAGAGTTTCACATGCCATTTGCCTTTCCAGTCAGTCATACTGGTTTTCAGCACTAAATTACCAGAAATAAGTAGACTAGTCTTCTCAAAGGAATTTTTTTCTTCTTCAAATACCTTTACAACCATTGCTGATCCTAAGTAATAGCACAGTGTTGACAGGTATCGTTTTTCCAACACACAGCCCTGCTTCTCAGCTGAGGCCAGTGAGAGGTCCATTAGTCAGCAGATAGCCAGTATGTAGCAGCACCGTCATTCAGGCAGCTGAATAGGAGAATTGAGCATCCCACAGTGAAAACGTTGGTGTAAAGAGGCTAGTGTAAGGGGGTATTAAAGCTTTATGGACAGCCCGGGACCAGACCAGAAAACAAACGCTGACAGGACTCCAATCTGGCCTAGAGACGAGGTGAGGAGTGTGAGTATAATTACAGAGGTATTTGGACACTTGCCAGTTTGGCATTCTCATTCACTGCCGTTTTCATGAGGGCTGCATAAGCCCCTGCAAGCTCTGCCATTAACCTTGGGCTGTTTCAAGTCTAGATCAAACTCTGCCTTGATGACTAGTGCAGTTCACAGAGACTAAGGCTGAGATTAGTTTGACATTGGATCCTGACAGTTAAAAACAGTGATAGCAACATATACCTAACCCCCTTAATTCCAATGTAACAGACTATCAAACTGCAAAATCATGACCGTAAAAGGGTGAGTTTAGGGCTAAATCAATTTTATCGATTAACTCGAATGTGTAGTTAACGTTTTGTTAAAATGAAAAATCGGTTTTCTCCTTAACATTCGCCAACACTCCCCACTGGGCTCCCGTAGCTCCGAACGGGCTCATCCCTCCCCCAGCGCGTTTTCCATAGAGATACACAAATTACATGGCAGCGATAGGCACTAACATTAGTTCTTTTCTTAACTAGTCGTTTCATTACTTACTTAACCGCAATCTCCACCAAAATGACGGGCTCAACACATCTACTAAATGCCGCTGATACGACAAGCTGTGACGGAGGTCTGTAGCGGCTTAAACAACTAGCAATCGCCGCTCTGTAGCATGGAGCTCTTCAACGTTTTTTTACCGCTAGTTACTCACCAAAAAACAATACAAACAAAAAAAAAAAAGGTAGGGAAAACACTCAAACCAATTTATATTTCCACACAATTGGCATGAATAATCATAATGGTATACATGCCTCATGTGTGTGCATGTGTTTATCGCCCAGCCCTAGGTGAGATGTACAACAGACCAGAGATGTGACCACCAGACACTCTGTCTGCCTTAGTGTCAACATCAATGATGTGGCCTCAAATTTACCAGCCAAGGAGTTAAACTATAAATAGGGCTGCAACTAATGATCATTTTCATTATTGACCATCTGCTAATTATTTTCTTAACTAAAAGAATTAACATTTTGTCTATAAAATGTCAGAAAATAGTGGAAAATGCCCATTATGCTTTTCCAGAGGTTACGTCTTAAAATGTCTTCCGAGCAACATCCCAAAGCAGAAAGATATTCAGTTTATGATTAAATAAAAACACAGAAAAGCAAATCCCTACATTGGAGATGCTGCAAGCAGAGAATAGAAAAAAACAATACATTATCTAAAATAGTTCCTGATTAACATTTCATTAATTGACTTATTATTAAACCTGAAACAATTAACAGCATAAGTGAGAAAATGATAATCAGATTACAATAGATAATGAAAATAATCAGTTTGCAGGCCTATTTAATAGATTAGCCTAATCGTAGCTCTAAAATATACTATCCTTCTGTCCAGATCACTAAAACCATGTGCTAGGCACTGATTGCCATGTAACCACACTTATGTTTTAATATAATGTTTCATTACAGTTTTAGTGGATGACCAAAGTATGGTGGCCCTTATGGCTAGAGTTCAATTTACTTTTCAGATAATGGGATTAAAAAATATAACGGCTTAAAAAGTATCCTATTTAAGCATGGGCATGACAACCACTTCAAAAATATGGGTCTGAATTTTTCTAAGTATAAATAAATATCCACCTGCAATGACTGAACAGTGAAGTCCCAAGTTAAGTGTACTGGCTGCACTGCTTCTCCCTCTGAGAAGCAGATGTCTCTGTATTTATTTATAACCTTGTGTTCCTGCACTTTAACTCCACTGGTTCCTGACTAACAACAATAACAACCATTTCCCTGTAGTGCTGGAGCATGTTGGCACCGACAGCAGAGCGACTGCTTTAGTGCATGTCCTTGCGTGAGTGTAACGGTTTGGGGGGGTCTGAGGAGTTGGGGGGTGGTGAAGAGTGATGTAGCTGGGATAGATGAAGAGCACACACAGTACAGTAACCTGATCCACAGACTGCAGGATGGGACAGGGAGGGAAGAGTGCTAAGAATAGCATGGAGCCTGACACAAAGAGCGCAGAGTACGCCGCCGCCACCACCCGCAGCAGCAACATTACTCCACTACAGCTTCCAGTGTACTGGCTGCTGTGAGTACACACACACACACACACACACACACACACACACACACACACACACACACACACACACACACACACACACACACACACACACACACACACACACACACACACACACACACACACACACACACACACACACACACACACACACACACACACACACACTATGTGGCTTACAACTACAAACACAAAGGAACCTACTGGAAACCAAGCTCTGGGTGCATCACTGTTTTTAAAAGGTTATATACCAATAGAAATAAAAACAAGTGGATTATGAGCAAGAATATTTTAAATCTACATTAAAGCTGGAGTCTGATGTTTCCTACAATAGGAGGCAGGCAAATCGTGTAACACACAAGGAGGCGCACTATGCTTGCTGCGACAGTAAACAGCTGGTCACGTGGTGTGGTCCTGTATGCCGTCAGGCTAAATGATGGGGGAGGTCTCTCTCAGCTGCACATCCACTCCCAGCCTTCGTCTCCTCCGCCTCCTCCTCCAACTCCCTAATGAGTAGCAAGACAAAGCCAGGCGCATAGGCCCTACTACTGAGACTAGGGGAGAGGGGTAGAGGCAACAATACCCAGCAAAGAGCCTGCCTTCATCAACATGATCTCACACACACACACACACACACACACACACACACACACACACGACCAATTTATGTGCCTGCCAAATATAAATGCCTCGCACTGTGTACGTCAAATCTGTTATATGCCCTAGAAATGTCCAGTTCAATTATTTTCCTGTTGAAAACAAAAAATAAGAAAATTATCATATTCTAACATGTCAGTAATCCAAATTATTGTTTAAAATGATGGAAAATGTATCAGCTGCCTTTTTTTAATGACAAATTATTAACAGGGCTCGAGAGTGCGACAAAATTTGTAAGGCTGCGACTACGATTTTTCCTAGGTTGCACCGGTGCACCTAACGTCCTTGCATCCGCTGCCTCTCCACTAACGAAGCAATGTCGCTTATATCGATATGGTTTAATGTTGCGTTACATGACCCATTCCTTCTGGAAAGCCGTGCCTGTGTTTGGATCTCTCCTCCGCGCAGCCCCGCCCCCATTCACTCACACACGGCAACATGGAGAGACACAGCGCCACCGGTCCAAACTCCCGACATTTGTCTACAGTTTTAATTGTTATTAATACAGATGTATATTGTTAAGTATGACAGGGAAACCTGTATTGGTACCAGTGTTTCCGCTGGTAACTCTCTGTTACTGCGGCCGCCACGGCGAAAAATACATTAGAAGTTAAATGCAACTAGCTTCAGTTCGTTGAGTAATAGCATGTAAGACGGAGCCTGCTGGATCATAGTTCATAAAAATGCAGCGCAGTGACAATACAGACATTTCATAGCCTACACAAGACGGGTGTAATGCCGCTAAAGAGTCAGCCGTTACTCTCTGAATAGCCTAGCATATGCTTCAGCCCATCGCACTCCCCCTGGCTTTCGGTCGCTCTTTTTTTTTTTTTTTTTTTTTTTTTTTTAAAGATTTCGGCCTTTATTTTGATAGGAAAGCTGAAGACATGAAAGGGGAGAGAGAGAGAGGGGGAAAGGGGCATGTAGGAAAAGGCCGCAGGTCGGAGTCAAACCTCTATATTTACCAAAGTTGGTAAATATACCAACTTTGATGCCCGGATAGCTTAGTTCTAAGCTATCCGGGCATCCTCTTTCTCTTTTAATCAGTCTGTTATTGTTGTTGAAAGCTTATGAAGGAGCTTTCTCAGATATATATTTTTTTATATATCCTAGGCTATTTATTTTAGATAACTTTCATTTACATGTGTTGCAGCTGTATATTTTCAAACTGGTAAAGGAAACCCTGTCTTTGCATTTTATTTTAATCACAATCTGTTTTAATAAAAGAGCTTGTGAAAAGTGGCTTTGACTTAAAACTGAACATTTAGCCCACTTTATAAAAAAATACAGAGCTATATATCGTGTATCGCCATTCAGCGTTACGGCGATGCGAGGAAAGATTTGGGTGCACCTAAATTTTGTGCTGGTGCACCTAAATAAAAAAAGTTAGGCGCACCAGTGCAACCAAGGCAAAAAGTTAGTCTGGAGCCCTGATTAATTCAATTTGTTTTTTAATGTAAAAACACCAATACGCTGGTTGAGTTAATTGTTAATGTCTTTATAAATTGAACATTAGGTTTGTGAATGTTATTCAGATTAATTATCCGTTTAAAAACAATCAAAAGATCTGGTAGCGTGTGTTTTTTATGCATTTAATATTTAATGGAACAAAACTTTTATTGGATACAATACTAGATTAACTACTAATGAAAATAATATTTAGTTCCAGCAATAACCCCGGAGTAATATGTAAGCCAGGCCAGTTGTTGAGGTGCACTGTACACAGCATAGACCGGGGTACCCGAGTAAATGCACAAAATAAAGTGCACAAAAATCACAAACGTGCAACTTACTCTTAAAAATATACAAGAAATAAACACAGATAAGCCTTGTCCATTTGTGTTATTTAGCCACAGTCATGAATCATTTTGTCTTAACTGTTTTCTAAATTCAAAAGCATAACATTTCATCCACAGAAATAAGTGCAGCTCTCTTCCTCCAATCACTGGGTCATCTGAATTTACGTATTTCGACATGGACAAACAAACAGCAAGTGACACTGGATGCCTCAAGGCGTCTGTTCACCTCTCACTACCCTAACCCCAGACAGACAAAACACGCCTCCTCCAACCAGAGTGTCTGGCCTTCGTTCCAGTGGTTGTTTGGTTGCATAAATGAGCCAGCCATGTTCCTGGGAAGAGGTGGAGAGGCTCTGGTTCAACCTCCCCCACATGGGAAAAGCATGGGCTACCATTGCAAATGTAAGTAAATGTATGAAGAGGCACAAGACAACTGCTGCAACCAGCCAACCAGCCAACCTTAAGTTGGCCTTTGCTGGTCAAAATTAAACCACCTGGTTAAACTGTCAAAATGGTCATTTTGATGGGAACCTGTGAACCAAATGGTAATGTTCTACCCAATCTATAGCACATGAAGCATACTCTTCAATTTAACTAAGGACAAATCATGTTAGTTTGGCAAAAATACTTCCAGGACACAAAATTTTCAGGCTTAATTCATAATAATCCAAGCATTAGACTGTTGTAAGACCCAGAGATAATGTACTTGATGTGTCCTAAATGTGTTTTCTTATGCAAGAGTGAGTGCTGAAGTGCTGAGTGTTTCACAGCATTAGCCATTACTAAAAAGCTTCCATAAAAAAAGGAATAGAACTACATTTTCAAGGGAGAGGCTTAGGGCATGGCATGCACACAAATCAAAAGCTAGGGATGCACCGATGCCCCTTTTTTCACTTAAAAGGCACTTAATATTTTTGAGTGATGATATTTTAAGCAATAAAAATGTTGCATTTTCCAAAAATTAAACCAAACTTTTATTGTATATTATTGCTCTTCAATAAAACAAAAAGTACTTCTTATCCGATTACTCGATTTATGATGGACTAATCGGTAGCTGCAACCCTAGTTTCGACGTCTTCTCAATGTACAGACTCCCAGCAATCACCACATCAGAGAAACCCTGCTTCCAAAGCTGCTTTGTGAAAAAGCACATCAGCAGCCTGTTGCCCGAAAACTTCACCACTGATATTTGGAGTAGCGCCGTTAGTCCAATGTCTCTCATCATTTTAACGGGCATAATATTTCAAACTGCTCTGTCCGCATGCGGTTTCAACACAGCGGCGTTTTAACAACCACAGTGGAACTCTGTAAATAGCGACTTTTTTTCACCAACAGGCTGAAACGAAAGCTCTCAGTGTGTAGTCTAACCGTTTTAATGGTTATAGTTTGCCAAGTCTTTAAATTTGGACAAAATCTTAAACTTGAACTTAGCCGCTGGCATAAACAAACCATCCTCTGCTGGATTGGTAAATCCACATGGGTACTTAATATGCACACGTATGACGTCATCAGACTTTGCGTTCTTCATTCTTTCTAAACTTCACTCAGTATTTTGATATTAGGAATTAGGATTTATTTTATTGACACTAGCCCGGGGGAAATGTCCAGGCCCAGGCACTGCACTTTGAATAGAAAAAAAGGCATGGTAATTTGAAAATACTGCTTTGTTCTAATTGACAACAATATCAGAGAAGGCCAAAATGTATGAAAACACCCTCGAACCCCAGAGGGATTATTAAGTACTCATATCAGTACTCAGTATCAGCAAGTACCCAAATGTAAGTACTTGATCTTAAAAAAAGTGGTATCTGTGCATCCCTATCAAAAGCCTCATAAAATAGCCTAATGTTTGTACACCAAGGGCATAAATAGGGTCAACTTTACTGGCAGCAAAATAAGGCTCAGCTCACAGAAACACGCCCATTAAATTTGTCCGAGAGCCTTAGAAAACCTACTACCACAGCTCTGAATGTAGGTTAATGATCAGATACCCAAGCAGCGGGTAAGAACAATGAAGCCTTCACTGCTTATTATGGGTTAAAAAGGAGGGGAGAGGGAATGCGGGAAGGATTAGAGCAAAGGTTAGGACCTAGGCGTGGGTTTCGTTGTATTATTTCCACCACAGTAAAAAGCTCACATGACTGGACCAAACACTGGGGAACTGTTGCCGTTCAACTTTCAAGGAAACAATATCAAGATATTGGTATTATATAAAACTAGACGATGGTACCAATCATGTCATGGTAGCTAGCATGTCGGGAAGGTGGCCAAATAATGCTCTAAAAGTTAGGCTAAATTATGGCGAGGGAAAAACTAAACATGGACATTTTCAGTTCTTGCAGAGAACTTTCCAAATGTCAAAAGGTTGGTGCATCCCACCACACAGCAGCTTAAAAAGGCATTTTTCTCTTGTTTGCTAAGGGACAGAATTGATGAGGAGTAGGGTTGGGTACCGAAACTCTGTGCCAATAGGGAACCGGTGCCGACGTAAACGGTAGTAACGAGACCGAATAAGAACGAAAGTTTTGGTGCTAGGCCTGTCGCAATAGTCAATAAACCGAGTTATCGCACGATAAAAAAAAATGAGCTCGATAATTTTTACGGCCGCGATAATTTCCATTTGCATGCTTGTTTGTTTTCCTCGTCTCTCTCTACCAGAGAGACTGAAGGACCACTCTTGGTTCCTTAGCGTAACGAGGAGTGAACCCTCTTGTCAGTCGCATGGTCTTTGTGTGGGCGGGACTCCAGGCCGAGAGAGAGAGACAGAAAAACGGTAGTTGAGAGTTGGAGCAGGGTTTCCCGCAGCACTTTGCAGTTAAGGCGCCGTCAAAAAAATATATGAGCGATATCCACCGTGTTACTCGGCGTCCCGTTTTCTTCCTTTCATTCCAAACCACACAACTGACAACCTGCAGGTGGAGGCGGTGGAGACGGGCTCGGACATACACGCCGCTGGACTTGTCCGTCTCGCAAGCGGTTTCAGGAAAGTGGCTGCATGTGTCCGACAATGCACAGAACATTAACGGTAGTGTGGAAAAGTATGTCAGAGGTGTGTGTGCGTGTGTGCGTGTGTGTGTGTGTGTGTGTGTGGGCCCACCGCCACGAAGCTCCGACCTGAAGAGGAGCAGAAGCCGTACCTTCGCCAAAATGAAGACTAAAAAACAGAACTATTTTGGTACTTACTGGCCATGTGCCATACAGATAGATTTAATTTATTAATTATATATTATTTAAATTTAATATTTAGTGTTAAATAATTGTAAAATGTAGTACAGAGTCTGTAGTCTGAGAACTTACGTGTCACAAACGGCAATCCCACAACTGTACATCAGCGTGAAAGACGACATACTAAAGGAGATCAAAGACATATTGTGGATATTTAAAATGTCTTCCAGTTCCAGTGTTAAATATTTTTTAGAAATAAAAGTATATTGATCTTTGAAAAGGTGTACCTGCATTATTATGCCATTATCATTATATTAGATGCAAATGGTCTATCGATGACAATATTATCGTTTATCGCAATAATTTCTGGGACAATTTATCGTCCAGCAAAATTTGTTATCGTGACAGGCCTATTTGGTGCCTCATTTCGGTGCTCGACTTTACACTACACCTGACAGCATGTAACGTTAGCCTACCTTTAGCTAGCAGCTGGATTAATCACGGTTAAAATGCTGACAGCTAACATTAAACCGTGTAAAGTGTGACTGTATTTCACTGTGGAGGACTTCAACAGCAGGATGTAACAGTCCGCTCTGCAGCGCAGCAGCTGCCGTTGTCGCAATTCATAGATATACAGTATGTTTATATGGTCGGAATTAAACAACACAGAGGGTGCGTTCACTCGCAGCTGCCATTGTCGGAATTAAACACAGATTCACTTAAAACAGGTAGCCTCGTGGTGCATTCACAGTAATTGTAAAATACCCTTTTCCCATCTGGGGTTCAACAGCAATTTACTGGTGAAATAAGTTATTGTTATTACATTATTATTATTAAATCTTTAATTTTGACCATGGCCTTAGCAATAAACAAGTCACTGACTGTTGTTTACTACCCTTATTTTTTTTCTTCTTCTTCTTTTTTTTTTTTTAAACTTTATTGAAAAGTACCGGTTCAGGCACCGGTACCGTTTTAAAAGTATCGATTTAGCACCAGAATCGAAAAAAACAAAAACGATACCCAACCCTAATGAGGAGGCACATTCACGCAATACAAGTCAATGGAGAGCGGAGAGTTGTTTTCCCCTCCGGTGGGTGTGGCTTTCTATCATATTACTCAAGGTCTGTCTTAATGTGGTCTCTTGGAGGGATTTTTATCAGTTTCGCAAGTGGTAAAAAAATGGTTAAATGGTGCACCAAATCTACCAAATCTGTGTAACAAATGGTAACAACCCAAAAACTGCTGCAACAACTTTGTCCCTAAAACTACACACACGATTCTAAAACAAAAACACATCTCTAACAAGGTGTCACAACCTTAAGGTATCCCCAATCTACTGGGTTCCATATGAGCAACTAGCAGGCCTCCAACTGAAAAAAATAAACAATTGAGGGAAATGTTTTGTCAGTTTTCATCATGACATTAAAGACATGACTCCATCTACACCTGCCACATCCTATTAGGCTTGATGAGATGTCTATCTGATCACAGGCGCGACACGTGTGCCTGAGCTGCAGTGCCAGAGTAAGCCTTGTCAGGCCCAGGTTGTAAAGGTTGAAACAGCGTCTCCGACTTTAGACTGGAAGGAATACTGACTAACAAGCAAACAAAGTCTTTCATCAACAGTTATGCAGCATGAAGATTAGTAGCAGTTACATTTCAGTGTATTCACCTTTGGGCTTTAAGATAATACAGAAACAAGTCATTCTCTCTACAGAGCACACTCAGCAGGTTAAGTTCTACTACTTTATTGTTCACATTAATAATAAAATTGTCAACACACAGGTTAAACTTCTCCTAGTGTTCTTGTTGCACAATGCAACTGACCAAAAAGATCATTTGTCAATTAAGCAGTATATACTCACTACTAGAGAAGAAAACAAAGTGAGAAACTCCATTTTAAACTGGTAAATATCAGCCCAGCTTTTCATTTAGCAATAAATAATATAGGCTTCATTTACAATACATTATTCATTCACAAAGAAAATTGGTGTCTTTAAAGGTAGGATTTTTCCAGATTTTTTTAATTAAGGCATTAAGATCAATTTCGAAAAGATGCTTTTTTTATTCCTCTTTTTAGTCAACTTTAGCATGGGTGTGTAAACTTATGCAAGCCACTGTAGCTTAGATTTAGTGAAATTAATAAATTATGTCATAGGGCTACAACTTGTGATTATTTTCTTTCTATTTTTTTTTATTAACAGACTGATCGTTATCTTGAGTCTATAAAGCGGCAGAAAAAATGTGAAAATGCTGATCACAAAAGTGACGTCTCCAATTTTCAATCACAGAAAACTAAGAAAAGCACCAAATATTCACATATGAAAAGCTGGAAATGCTGATTATTTTTTGCCACTTTTGCTTGACACTACAGTGTAAATTCACAGTAAAAGAGAAGAATATTCCCATGCCCAGAAGTAACAAATCATACGCAGCAACCATTTCCAGCCACACCAGCATTTCAGCATTGATGTATTTCTATAGTCAACACTGCATCAGAACCAGCATATTGAGATTTTGATTTTTAAGTATTCCATTTAAAACATGAACTTGTGTGGGGCTAAAAAGGACAGGATCCCAGGTGCTGTCAAAGAGAGGAGCTTCTGTGTCAAAGAGGAATTTAACACTTGATTGCTGTGAATATTCACTATATGGGGAGTTTGAGCTTTTGCCTTCCTTTTGCCATCTTCCAATACCTTCATTATAAAACATGAGACCATGGATGCAATTTGTTCCAACTGCTATTGATGATCTTAACACTTACATAAAGTATTACAGAATGGACAGTTGGTCTGACATCCTCCCATTTAACAATAAAGTGCACCAAGTGTATCAAGACACAATAAACACCATTTAAGATACAAAAGTAACCTCCTACTTTGTGATTTCAGATTATTTGTTGCTGGGACTGCTAATACTGGCAAACACTAATCTATCCCAGTATACTAACCCTGGTCTAAATATTTGGCCAAAAATGTCAAACTTGTATTGGTCAACAAATAAATGCATGATGTAGTAGTAGTAGGCTGGAGGGCTTTTACGGTGATGCAGCAGTAGCCACAATACTAAATTGTTATGGTATCATAGCCACTAAGGGCCAACTCTGTTCTCCCTCTTGACAAAAAAGGCATTTAAAAAATATCCAAAACTAGATTCAGAGCAACCTTTAGTTAGAAAAGGCCAGAAACAGAGGAATGCTGTCATCTGGAAATGAGAAAACGTACGACCAGTTGGGAAACAATTACTCCCACGTTACTCAACGGGATTATGCAGCCATGCACATATTCTTTGTTACATCATGATAATACTAATATACAAACATCACCTCATCTTTTTCCACCGCTGCTTTTTTCATTGCACTGACAACACAACTCCTGTTTAATTTATTTTAAAGCAATCTACTTTATCCAGGATATTGAGACATTTGAACTAGGACTGTGCTCGATTGAAGAAATTCTTAGTCAACTAACAATCATTCAATTGTATCGACTAATCGATTAGTTGATTTAATCGACAGATCTGTGAATCTAAGTTTCTCCGCAAAGAGTCATGCAAAAGCACCACTTTAATTCTTGTGTTTACCAGAGATGTGCTTGTACGTTTCTTGGAAATAAGTCATTCAGCATGAAAAAAAGCATAAAACATGACTAATAGACTAAAGAAATCTAAGTTGACAAAGACCAAAACGACCGATTAGTCGACTTATCGACTAAGAGGGACCAGCCCTAATTTCAACTCCTTTCTCTCTGACTTTCGAGACTATTTAAAATTCTATTTTAAATGTTAATGAGTTTTGGTTTTATTATATTCAATGTTTCAAATTAACCTACGCTTGAAATTTTAACCTAAAACACAACTGAAATAGTTTGCATTCCTTTAAACTGTAAAGTAATATATGAACACAATTAAACATGTTCAACACACTGTTGCTTCATTTATTCAATGTTTGTTTCCAATTTCTAATAAATGTCTGTAAAGCACTTTGGAACAGCCTTGTGTATGGGCTATATAAATAAATGTTCCTTGCCTTACTACTGCATATGGATTAATTACATTTAACTGAACAAAAATATAATGCTATAAAGTTGGTTTAGAATATAGTTAAGTTATATTTCATTACAATCCATTGCGCACTACATGTAGCTACATGCCAACGCCAAGAAAAGCAGTAATCTTGGCTGCCCACGTTAATTTCTCCCAAATTTCGGATCATATTCCTGCTGGAACATGTCCGTGTTTTACTACTGTGAGTCCATTCAGCTTGACAGATATCACACATAGCTAATGAACAATTCCAGATGCATAACACTACTTTATTATATTTTGTGCCAAAATATCGACAAAAACATTTTGGTCAAGGGAGCTCGATTAGATAGCTAACCACCGCTAAGGAAACTCCAGCACAGAGACGGCACCTTAGGATACGTAAAACAGGTGATTTAACGTTACAGCTCATTTTACATACAGTTTAGCTACAAAACAATACGCTCGGGGAACATTACTACGTTTCTTTCATGTTGGTTTTGAGCGGTATGCATGCCCACTAACCTGGAGAACATTTTAAACAGTAAGTGAATACAGCTTGTCGCAGGAATAAGTCGTCTCCTGCAGCGGGGAGTGAGGCAGTAGGACCGCAGGGTGTGCTAGCTTCTGGGGTCTGATAAACAATAAATTCATCAAAATTCTGTGCGCACAACGCTATTTTCCAAGCTACTGTAGCTGTCATATTCTACGGTTTCATGGTAAAAACAGCAGTCAAGGCTTTCGTCCGTTTGTCACTCTGCCTGAGGAGAATCTGTTGTACTCGCGCTGTTTATTTGGTTGTCATGACTTGGTGAGTGATTGATGTCCTGTCACTGTTCCAGTTGCTCACCCTCAGAGGGGCGAGAGAGAGGACGACCATTCGGTTGAGTTCAGTGGAGCAGACAGCTCTGTAGTCGTGTGATTATGACATCACATGAATTATGACATGATGAGATATCTATCTATCCATCTATCCAACACTGCCTTAAATACGTGTGGCATAGCATGCCGCAAACAGCATGGCTATTTAACCATAACACTGTCAATAATTAACCACATTTGACCACAATTTAAAAAAACAATTTAGTTAAAAAGGTTTAATAATTCTACACAAAAAAGGGATGTAACAAAGCCAATGAAAAGACATGCACAGACGTTTTCCTGTGAATTAAATACTCAACCTATTTTGCAGCAAGAAGGTCCTTGGCCCTCTGAAAGCATCACTGTAAGAGCCAGAGTAAACAGGATATGATCGCTTTCTTTGGCATCAGCAAAGTATAGCAGCCCAGCAATGAAGAAACCAAACCACATGCCAATTGTCAAATTGTAACCCCCCCTGTAACTATCAACGCACACTTTTATCTCTCTCACCGCTCATTCATAAAAAGGAAACTTTAAGGGCTCATTAATAATTAAAAACCTAGAATGTTGTAATATTACAACATTATAGGTTTTAGGTTTTTAATTATTAATGAGCCCTTAAAGTTTCCTTTTTATGAATTGTCATGCTGTATTCCCTGCAGGAAGGTCACAGACTCAAAATATCAGTCTTTAAAAAAGGACATGGTGGATTATTGAGGCAACATCAACAGTTACACACCGAGATACTACATTTAAAACGTACCAAACAAAAACAACGTTCTGCACACATTTAGCTGCTGGCAAAGGCTAGCACATGTTGTGTAATCAGGAGGCTCCACCCTCTTCACACAAAGACATACACACATTTGCTGGGCCTGTGGAAGACGCAGATACCTGGCTAATGGAGCCAACTGCAGATGCCAGGCTAGAGGCACTTCCTATCAGAAACGGCACTAGTGCTTTTACAGTCTTGTTTGAACTGCAACACAATAAATGTGGTATACAACGTGAGGTAAAAGTGATACAGAGCAGAATTTAAGCTGGCTCCTTGTATTGTGGGATTTTTTTGTTTAATTCATTACAACCTTTCCAACCGAGTTAGAAGGAATAAGGGCTGGGTCGGTTTCTGGTTTTGCCTGTCCGGTCTGGGGTACGAGCTTAAACCAGTTTGATTACAGGGTTTCCCCATGGTTTTTAAGAGCACTTAGGTGCAAATGAAGACGTATGCTAATTTGCATGTTGGTGACGTCATTTCACAATTATTTACATAAAGCTTAGTGGTTGTTGGTTGCAATGAGGAAGAGATCACTAAAGCAAAACTTGGAGGAGCAGTTTGTCACTAAAATTAGAATAGCTGGTCCACCTTAAAAAAGGTCAGCCCACCTTAAGTTAGTGAGCCTGTGCTGAAGTTGTTGCAAGCTCTGTGGCTAACTCCCTTCACTTTAACCAGCAACTAGCAAGCAAGACCGACTTGGGAGTTGTAGCTTTTATTCACTAGAGATAAACTGTACACAGACTGCACGGTTACGTGTCCAGATGCTTCAGCTGTCGCTGTGTGCGCAACATGCATTGTGTGTTGTGGCTGTGACACGGTTTGTGACGTTTGTACACAAACCATCATGTGGCACGTGTGCAGAAGAGAACAAGCTTCTCATGCGTTGGCACGTCCAGATGCTCTCAACCTTGTTTTTACGTTCATATGCTTAGGCAGTGCACAAAATCGCTTAGGCATGTGCGGTATCATTGCAGGGAAAGCCTGGATTTTATGCAAACCGGCTAAACCAGTATTTATCATTTTGACATGTGCTGACGGCATCACATCGCTACATCCAACTTGTATTGCATTAGTAATAAGCAACATGACAACGGTATTAACATAATATGATGTCAGTTTTATTAGCAGACTAATGGAGCCACTAGTGTTTAACAGGCAGTGCGCAATTTACTGCCAAGCCTAGGCCGGCAACATGACGGTGGAAGGGGGAGATGCGTTGCGTTTGTGCACGTTGTTGACTATAGCAACTCCAAGTCAGCCAGCGCAAACCCCCAGCGCTAGGTCAGGCCCTGGCTGAATTTAAGTTGCTATACCGCAAACTGAAGGTCTGTCTCCGGACCACCACTGCAAAATGAACATAACGCAAACACTGCATGTGTGGACTCTGTTGCGGTGGGTGGCATGCCGGTCATTTGTTGACATTAGTGGTCTCCAATTTCTAGCTAACATTATCTAGTGTTGCAAACGGTTGGTGCTGGGTTTCAGGAGCACACATTAATATCACATCCTATGGATTTTCTTAGGAAAAAAACCTTTACAGTCCTTTACATAGAAATCAGTCCACAGGCTGTTAGGCAATCAAGAAAGTCAGGGATGGTCAAATTTTTTTAAGTTACGATACAATCTGTTCACCCATTGGCAATGAAAAGCGATAAATACATGTAAAAACAATTTGTACACTGCTCCAAGCCTAGAAGGTATCTTAAACAAAAAGGAGGAGAAGAGTAAAATAAAAACTCTGGCCGTTTTGAGGGGGGATTCCCTGAAGATACTGCCTTGGTGTGATCACTCAAAGCAAAAAAGAGGAACTGCTTTCATAGTATGTTAAAAGGACAAGACTTTCACAGCTTTATTAACGCCAGAATTCATAACAGGCCCGTGTTGCTGATGAAGTGCTGCAAGATGGCAGAAGGATTAGACCTAGAAGACAAAATATAAGTCCAAGCATCTCATAGCCAGCTAAACTAAGCCTCTCATGAGAAAGGTCCTTAGCACAAAGGGCGCCAACTTTACGAGTCATCTTATGATTCACGTGAAAAAAAAGAGCCCAAACACAGCTGACGACCTGCATGTGGAGGTGGTGGAGACAGGCTCGGTAATACACGCCGCGGGTCACTGTGGACTTGTGTCCCTCCTGCAAGTGGTTTTAGGAAAGTGGCTGCGTGTCCATGACAATATACAGAACATCAACACCGGTACAAGCCAACAGCTGTCCGTAGACACTGAGTGCGGAAAGTGTGTCAGAGCCTCCCAGACGGGTGAAGCGAGACAGTTTCCTGCGTGTCGGTCAACGGTTAATGACCGGTCAACATTTATTTTCAGTGTGCTTTCTTTTGGAAGGCTGGCTGCCATAAATTGCCACTTACTAGCTAATTAATTAGCCTGAGGTAAAAGCTAGCTATAAGTAAACAGAAGTGACGTGGTGGCTGGCGTCTGGTGTGTGCGCCAGTGTTTGTGTGGGAGTGTTAATTTCGGACCCTGCATCCACCTCTGTGACTTATTGTGAAGGTCACTTACCTACCCTGACACCTCTTATTTTCCTTACGTTTAATTACTTAATATACCATCCAAAAATGTGTGATGCACAAAACCTTTGATTTGGACATATCCATCAGGCCCATTTAGGTATGCAACAAACTAGTTACCTATTAGGCACAAAGGCAAATGAATAAAAAAAATAAAACAATAAGACGGCATTATGTCTTATCCACTCATCCTGAAAACTGAAAAACAAATCAATTGTGATGAAAAACTAATCTATCCCAAATGAAAAAGAAAACTCATAAAGCAAGACAGACGAACAAAATATTTCAAACTGACCAAATCGACTTTTTGGCTGAATGTCAAAGTTTTTTTTAGACTAGCACCATAGCAGGGCTGCAACAAGCATGTTCCATCAGTAATTTATCCAGTTTTTCGATTAATTGATTAAGCTAACCATTTTACTACTAAAATACAATTATGTCAAGGAACATGAATGAAAGGCTTTCAAAATGACTCAAGTCTATCTATTAGCCAAAAAATTAACTATTTGTGTAGGGAAAAAAAAAAAAAAAAATTGGTAAAGATTTTGTCACAATTGAGTAGCTGGTTTCTATATACACATTAAAAACCTGATAGTTATGCAATCTCATTCATAGGACAACAATAAAAGCGCATTCGCGTAACGATGACCGGTGTAACAGTAAACCACGGTAAAAATGTTGACGATAACAATTACCGTTTCACGGGGGGCACTCAGCCTCATAGAACAGCAGCTTGTGAAATTGACAGTCATCAGTCAAGGTCACCCAATATCTGGTCATTGGCTATTGTTAAATTCACCCCATACATGTAGTGGGCATGGAGATTTAATGGTGGCATTAGCCAGTTGGCCATGACAGTCAAAGACACATACTTTGAAAGCAATGTTTGCATTGCAAAAAACTGTATGGTGATATATTATCAAATCTCATGTCCTTTTTCCTCAACGTGGTTGAATATTGAGAACTTTTCATAAACTTATCATGGACACTTACAGAGTACCTAATGAGAACGACCCCAAAAACATGTTTGGTAAAGTTGGAGAATTTGATTACACTGTCACATTAACAAAAAGCATGCTAATCGCACCACATACAATTAACTTCAAACTGGCTGGGTGTGCAGACCATCAACCTTGACATCAGGCACCATGCTTGCACCTGATGTGCATATATTGTGCTAATAAAAGAAGAATAAAGATACATTTTTAAAAAGCAGTCTATAATCTCTTTACTGCAAGGGCTATGACAAGCAACATTTTTGTTTATTGTAGTAGCTAAATAAAAAAGGTACTAAAACAAATGTTAGCGGGCTGTTAGCGGGACTACTCAACAAACTCTCACATAACATTATGTATTACTATGTCATAACATAATTTGAAGTTTTGCTCTCCTCAAATATCTTAATTGCTGTCGAGTTTTTGAAACAATAAATATCAAAGTAACAAGATTATTTAAAAAGCCCTTTGTAATTATAGCACCGGTGCATTTCCTGGTCATCCAGGACTACATTTAACAGCTAGTCCTGTTCTTTAGATTAGTCATGTCAAAACATGACGTGTCATGGAAGTGAAAGTGCCCAAGTTTTCATTTAACCCAAAGTACATTACCTCAGTCAATGTTATCGATTAGTTTCTCCTCTCTGGTTTTAGGTATGATTAAGAGTGAAATGACTAAGTGTAGTTTGTAGTTTCTGTTACTCTCCGTCTTCCATGGTAATTTGACAACCTTGCCATCGGCTTTTAAAAAAAGACTTTATGCAAAACTCTGTGAGAACACGTGGCAACTAATTATATAAAAAACACAGACTGATGCCACCACCCAATCATCACTTCAAGGTGAATTTAACAATAGCAAATGGCCAAATATTGATTGGCTTTGACTTTGAAGCCAATTTCCAATTTTCTTTTGAAGGTATGTAGATCTGTTGCATTAAAACACCCCTTGTGGCTGATAATGCCTTAAGCGACTGGTGAAATGCTAATTTTACATAAATAAACGGTTAAAATGCTGACAGCTAATCGGTCTAACGTGTGGCTGTATTTCACTCAAAAGGATTCCAACACTGGGACCTACAACAGTCGGCAGATAAAGACAAAGAGTAGCTGCACCATGGCCACTGCCGCTGTCAGGAGTTGTCAATTGACCCTTCGCTAAGCCATGCCCGAAAACCGCCACAGGCCAATCGTGTCTTAGCAACCGTAACTAGGCACGGGAGGTCTGTCAAGCTTTCGAGCAAGGGAAACATGCCGAAGCGTTGTGCCTATGGATTGTACAAATCCGATACCCGGTATATCCTAAAAGTTTGGACGGGGGGGGTCGAATTTTTTCCCTTCCCGAAACCTAAAATCCAAGGGGAGAAATGCCGGGTGTGGATCATGCAGTGTGGAGGCCCCGTTCACATCTAAATGTCGACAAGATTAACAAAAAGGCAAGAACACGCTAATGTTAGCTAGCTAGCCAACTCAGCACAGCATTGCTTGGAAATAATGACTGTTCTTTGTTCATAATGCATATGTTTGAACGTAAACAGGGCTCCAGACTAACTTTCTTCACTAGGAGCACAGTGGCCCCCAACTGAACATTTTAGGGGCACAACCAGAAAATTTAGGGGCACACACTGTAAATCAACATGCTCAAATATTCACATTTTTACTAATTTCCACTGTATTACTAATAAATACTTTGATAATAGATGCAGAAATTACAATGTGCTGTTTCAAATTTAGTGTCACTTTTGAAGATGCAACAAAAGAGAAGGTAAACTGACTGACTGTGTGTGTGTGTGTGTGTGTGTGTGTGTGTATATATATATTTTACTGTCATGACAGCGATGGGGCTGTCAATTTACCTTCTACCTTCAGTTTACCTTCTACCTTCTCTTTTTTTTTTTTATATAAATAAAAATTTGTATTACTTTTTAGCCTGTTTTATTTTCATCATGACCGTTTTTAATTGCGCTTTAATGTTTCACGTAAAGCACTTTGAATTGCATTGTTGCTGAAAGGTGCTGTAGAAATAAAGTTGCCTTGCCTTACAACCTCAGCCTGTCAGTCAGCCACCAGGGCACAGAAACCACCGTTGTTCCTGCTCGTCTCCGAGGAAGTGTAACATCAACAGCACTGCGACCACTTTCGGTTCGTAGTTTGCATCATCTGTAGCTCTGCGTGTGTGCGAGTCTGTGTGTTTGTGTCAGAGCTCTGCTCTCTGTCAATTTTCAGAGAGGACAGATAAGCCCGCACTTACGCGCTCTCAGGTACCGAAATTTCAACGATTAACGTGTAAAATAAAAGGGGGCAAATTTACTGGTCGCACATGTGCGACTGGATGTAAAATTCAGTCGCACACTCTCAAATTTTGGTCGCAAAATGTGACCATTTGGTCGCAGTCTGGAGCCCTGGTAAAATAAGATGATTAAAGGCAAGACGGAGGCTCACTGATATATTTCAGCATTTTGTTAATCCACGGCCTACCCGAGTACCCCAATCCGATCGCGGCTCTCCCGGTGTTGGTTCTAAGGAGGGAATGTTATCATTGCAAAGTGGTCAGGCTAATGTCTTGTGTTTATTCCACAAGATTTATGGATAAGATGTTTGATTTATAACTATTAGATTATTTTCAAATTTCACTTACCCTGCTGTGCATGAACATAGCTGTTGTTAATTTGTGTTTTCCCATTTGAATGGTCAGCGTATGAGGCGGCTGCTGCTTGCGCTGGGACCTAGGCTTTAGCTTCAATTTTGATGAAATTATTCTCTAATCGGTTGCATATTATGTCGTGGATATATCCCTCGAATGCATACTGCAGTCCCTTTTGTCTTGCTCGCTCAGATATTTCACCTGTTCGCCAAAAATGACTATTTATCTCCTTGGGAATGTCTGACACCGGTGCATACATACTGTAATCATAGACAGTATATAAGAATGGACCAACAGATCCCGTTGGTCTGGACGGAGACCAGCGAAGGCTATTAGAAGCACTTTTCCGGTGATCTCTTCCTTTACTGCGCAGCCTCCAACTGAGAGAGACGACGTAAATGTGACGTGAGCAACGTATCTGAAAGTTTTAAGTCTTCTGGTAGCTGTGACAAGAGAAATCTCAATCATTCCCAATCTTGCAGAAACGGAGAGTGTAGGTATATGTAAGGAGATAACATAGGCACAGGCTAATTATTGCTAACTAAAATGCTAGTTAACATTAGTAATTAAACCTAAACAGCTAATGTAAGTCGAAACTGCCTGCGAGCTTCTCCTGTACAATACGGTAATTCCTCTACTATGTGACACAATCGTTAGCCTATTTTTACAAAAACGTCTGCTACGGAGCCATAACGTGAGATACAAGGTAATGGAGCCTTTTATACATTGTCGTGTTTCTTTAGAAATAAACAATGGACAAATAAGAGTCTTTAAACGCTTCAGATGTAAAGTTATTCGTTGTCAAGTGACGTCAAAATGAATGCTAGTCAGTGGAATGCTAATGGGAGGTGATCGCTTTGTAGCATCAAAATGGCGCCATAGGAGGTTTGAGTTCTGAAGCGAAGCTTACCCCCTTGACTGTAAGAGAGACGACGTCACGACCTTCTACTTCCGGTACATGGGACCTATCTTTCGAAAAAAATATGAACGAGGGTCAATGGAGAGATAATTATTTTTTGATCCCGTTTGAATTGAGCCATGGATTACAAATATGATGTTCGTCAATTTAAAACATTATTTTTCAACCGAAGAAAGTCTCAGTTTATTGTTAAACTGTTGAAATATAAGACTGTGAAAATACGTAATTAGAAAGACTACAAACTTCATGGATGACGTCTCTCTGAAGCTACGATGTCTCGGTGTATCGTACCGGGGATGTAACGTTACTCTAATGAGAAGAGGATCTCGCTTGTTCTTTTGCTTCTCTGCTGAAAACACTTGACTGGATAAAACACAGCAGTTAAGATAACGTTACATGTGTTGTGGAACAGAGCTAAGCTAGCTAGCTGTGAGGTAGATTGTGTGAAACAGGAGATGTAGTCCACTGAGTGGATTCACACAAAACTAAGTGGTACTACGACAAAACCTACGGGTAACAGACTTTCTTCGGTTGAAAAATTATCTTTTAAATTGACAAACATCATATTTGTAATCCATGGCTCAATTCAAAACGGGATCAAAAAATAATTTGCTTCTCGCCGTTCACTACCGTTCATATTTTTTCCGAGTTTAGGTCCCATGAGGTCCACCGGAAGGGGGTGGGACTTCGGCTCTCTATAGACGTGCCAGGCGAGAAAGCTAGTACTCCTCTGCCATCTAATGGTTCTTCTTTTCGTCGTTTAACGGCAATTGACTGGTGAAATAAGTTGTTGTTATTGGTTATTATTACATTTTAAATAAAGCATTTCAATTTGATATGGCCTTACCGACAAATAAGCTGTTCTTTAATGTCTTAATTTTTTAAAGTATCAGATCGGGCGCTGGCACGGTTTTAAAAGTATTGTTTTAGCTCCGGTTCTAACAGAAATATTTTCACATCAACATAATTAGCTTGTTATCTTGTGACCATTGAGTTAATGAAATAATCATTCAGCGATCATGACATGTTTTCGGATGTATTGTTGACAAACCCCTTTTTTTCTTTAGCGTAATTTCTTGGTGATCACAAGTAGTGCTCTGCAACGGAAAGGCTAACTGTTCTGTCGTGATCACAAAAGGAACAAACCTTGTACTGTTGAGATAAGATTTTATTTTAGAAATTTTTCAAAAGAAAACATTAAAAATAGTAACCCCCTGCTTGTCTATTCATGGCAATTCCAGCAAGGTCCTGCATTTTTAGGCTCTCTGCCTTACAAAAGACCTTCAATATATTGCATATCTGACAAATGCTGTTGTATTTATTCATCCTATTTGAATACAGTGTTTGTAATATTCAAATAATCTACAATTTCTGTTTTTATTATTATTATAAGATTATATTGTTCATATATTCATGTTTGTCTTATGTATTAAAACTCCATGGCAAAATATTTCTCTTCCCTCTCAATATTAATAGTACATAAAAAAATATATGCATGAGGTGAATAGCATTTTAAATACTTGTAATTTGCCTGTGGTGCATTTGAGATTTTTATAAGCTTAATTTGAGTGTATATAAATGTCTACAAAAAAGCTCTTTCACTTTAGGTATTTAAAATGTAAGGTCGACGTTTTGTTGGCTCAGAGCGCGCGTTACACGGACAGCCATCTAAAACAGGCAGCTTTTGTATCAGGCAACACACCCCCAAGATGTCACAGTCATTGGCTGGGAGGCGCAAGCTCCTGGTTATTCAAGCTAACGTTATGCTAGTTCATTGTATACATTTAGCAAAACATAACTATATACGTACATTAGATTTATACTAGCTATTATCCCAACAACTGCGCTGGTTGAACATAAACGGTGGCGTTGGCTAGATAATTGCAGACAACACCACCCACCTCACGGTAATGTCGCTCGTGCTTGTCTTCAATGACCAGCCAGCAATATGTTGTTGAGCGCTAAAACGTGTGGTTAGTAAACATAACGAGTTACGGTATAAATGTCCTGAAATGCGTTGCACGAGTAAATGTGTTGTGCAACGTTTCGGTTACTCTGTGGCCAACATAAAGGATATTTCAGTTTCTTGTTTTAATGGCAATATTTAACACGAGAGCACAGCACAGCCCGAGACAAAAGCTCACTGCAGCCCCTTCACTGCCCTCACAACGTTCCCCCCTCCCCAGCGCTTGATCAAGCTAGCTAGCAAGCTCGTTTCCAGCCCGACATAGCCTCACTAGCTGGGGTTAACCCAGCTCACTCTGCTTCGTCCCGACATTTTCCTAGTGGCTTTCTGTTCTCTCGCTAAAAGACAGTGAGCTAGTACGCAGATATGGGTGAAATTCCAGTTAACGAAGAGAAAGTACTCAGTGTATACAACGCACGTGGCACACAACTATACCAAGCCCACGCAGACACATAACATTCAATTTTGGCACGCAGTTTACTTCACGTTAGCTTACCATTAGCCTGCTCGCTGTAGAACTTAGCCAGATGGCTAACGTTAACTAGGATTTTACCCCCATATGATCTGACGCAATCAAACAACAAACCTTGTTTTGCGCTTACCTTTAAACTGGGTCACACGTATCCCACCGATTCATTCAGGTTCTGCTATATGTGAATATTGCGCAAGATAAACAGTTATTTCCTAAATATTGGACGTTAACCGTAGCCTACGGCTGTGTGACGTTCATCGCTGGTTTTGAAAACATCCCAGCCGTTCGTTCGTCGCCCGTCCTCTCCGAGAAAAACCCAGCAAAATATGCAAGCGTCGTTCTCATTGGTCGAGGACAGTCACGTGACCGCCTGAGCCCCACCGAGCTTATAAGGTCTCCGTCTGCTGGACAGACTGTAGATGGGTATGTGTGGAAACGATTAAACCCTTTGTTTTATCGATGCTGTGAGTAAATCCGCACCTTTAATGTGAAGAATATTCTCTGTGCTTTCACATTTTGTCAGCTAGTGGCGTGTATAACATCTGTAGATAGCTATTAACGTGTAAATTTGGGACTAAACCGATTGGAGAGGGAGAACAGTAATGTGCACTTGACGTCATCTTTTCCGCTGCTGTGTGTTGCGGTCATGGATGTATAAGCGGTTAGTGGGAACTTTCTCGAAGATCACGGTTGAGGTTAACAGTGGAATGGCAGTTCTTTCTTGTGATCATGGCTAAATAATTTGGCGACAGTTTCATTAATAAACTGAATGCCCCTTTCAGCCCGAGGCGCCAACTCATTGTATCGGCCAGCTTTGAGTTGGTTGCGCAGTGACATTTGCATCATGGTGTATGTTGCGCGCATGCGTCATGGTGCATAATATTATATGTTGCAGAGCAAGCTTGAAAGCTGAAAGTCGCAAGAGGAAACTGGAGTGGGGGAGGGGCACCGGCTAGACACAAAAACGCCACCGGGGTGGGATTAAAATGACAGGAGCAGTTGTTGGAAGGGGGCTGTGTGTTGAAGGCAATGGCAAGAGGGTTTATCATATAATAGCTTGACCGGATTAATTTAGAAAAATATGAGTGTCCAGATATTAATTTAACATGGCTATAACTTAACTATAGTTTAAGGTAATTTTGTCATTAAGACTTATTCTCCAATTAATATCCACGTTATTGTTTTGAGTATGAATTGTAGATACCTTTTATTTAAATCAAGACTAGTCAACACAAAAGCAAATTCTCCAATTTAGTTCTGACTAGTGACAATGACATGGCTTATTATTTATAATTTCATATTGCTTAATTTGTTTAGTTTTTTTTTGGGGGTATTTGAAGCTAATGATAGTCAAAGTGGCATTGGGTATTATAGAATGAATTGCAGAAAGCCTTTCTGTAATATGTATTCAGTCAAGCTAGATTTAAAATAATCGTTGACATCACTGCATTAGGAATTTGGACTAGAAATATGTATTTGGATGTCTTCTTTTTTTCTTTGTATTACATTATTTCAGTTTTGTGGGGATGACTCCCTAAAATGCATTTATGTACTGTATAATTGATAGTCAAGTGAAACCCTCTATAAACTTGTCAGAGAAAGCTGTCACTTAAGTAAGATTGACAATGGAAACTGCGACACAAGCTTCTTTTCTTTTACAGCACAGCCCCACGTGGTAAAGCTTGGTGATATTTAACAAAATAGAATAGTACTTTTCTTTAATACTACATACTTGTTTTTTGTCCGCTAAAACAGTACAATGCAGAAAATAGCATCACTTAACTGCAATAAATGTATATGACATGGCAAAATAATAATTCTTAAAAAAAAACATTGATGCCAGAAAATACTTGTAAAATACCTAGTTTCTTTTATATGCATTTATATTTCAAGCTCTATTGACAAGTGTGCCTAGTAGAACTGTAGTTGTGGTTGTCAAGGCCATATTATAAATGTATTATTTGTACAATTAATTCAGTTATATTTCCTTGTCATTGTTAGGATCCTGTAAGTGACACCATGACACCTAGAGCACAGGTATATGAACATTTTATTTACACAACATTAAGCATAATGTCGGCTTCAGGGACAAGTTGCTTTTGATAAAAGCAGATGGTGGCCCAAAATGCCTACAGGTCCGGTCTTACACCGAAGCCTGGTCCTTTAGGAGGCTCTGTCAGAGAAGTCAATCCGCCTGCAGGCTCACAGGAGAAACGTCCGTTCCTGTAGAAAAAGGAAAATAAAATATGTCTTATCATGCAATCAGTGCACTTACAATGTTCCAGAAAACAAACTAATTTTGATTGATCAACCATAAAAATATAATAATTCAAGATGACTGTGTATGTACCTAGGCCCAGGTGGTGGGATTCTGCCTGCTTTAAGTTCATCAATAATGTCCTCAATGTCCTTAGGTGAGAGGTCCTCCTGGAAACAAGAACAAAGCAGGATAAATGAGAAGAAAGTAGAATAGTGCACTGCTTTTCACAGTTTTTCACATCCTTCAATCTGCATGAGCACCTTCTCATCCCTATTAAACTCAATCCTAAAAAGATAGTGGGGAAGGTTAGGAGTCCATACTTTGGATACTAATTTTGCAATATTGCATGGAGCACATTGTGATTATGGCTAATTCTAAAAAAGCAATACTTTTCCAGATATATAAAGCAGGTTTTACACTGTCAGTCAAAATGATCAGACTTCCTACATAACCCTTCTCAAAATTTCAAAATAACTGTTGTCTAGAGCAAAAGGACACGCAGAATGTTTCTGCCCTTGGCCAAAACTGAATCAGATATAGTAATAGTCAAAATAAAATCAAGCTGTCGGTCAAATCCACCTCATAAAATAACATGAGTTTCCTAAAGTCAGTGCTAAAGGTTAAACCAAACAACTGACTTGAATTTATTTTTAACATAGGTAACCAAAGCAGGGCTGGTTCTGACGGATTACTTTTTAAACCCAACCAAATCACAAAAGGTTGTGTTTTACAACTATATAGTCTGATCCAACAACACAAACAAGGGCTGAGTTACTGCATTATTTACTGTGTTAATATACAGACAGAATCAGACATTTACATTGCAAAACAACGGACATGCTGTTGAACAGGCATATCTGTGTAGTTACACTAATCTTGCCTCTACTGTTCCTAAAATGCTTCTTTCCAGGTTTAGAAGCCCTAAACAGCTAGATACATGCTTGTTCACAAACTGTACCATCTTGAATAAAACTTAATTTATGCAATTGCAGCATGAATTAATCTAATAGCCAAAAAGTGTGTGGCTTTCTGAGAGCTAATTATTCTCCTAAATTGCTAAACTACCACCTTTTTTACCACTTACTCTAGTTGTTAACACATTGTACCTGTTGTGTCTCTAATGATCACACCTCAGCTGTTATTAGGTGTTACAGAAAATAACTCCTTTCAGTCGCATTGTTTTTAATTGAGTCATTCGCTTTTGCTTAACTTGCAATAACTAAATTTCCCATGGCAATTGAGTGCAGAATTAGTTTTAGATCATGGTTAACCACAAATCCAAAAGCAACCTTTTTTTATATATCACATCTGGTTCATAAAGTTAATCTTTCTCCAAACGGAGGTCATGCACAAGACAAAGTTGTTATTCCAGCCATATTATTATTCAATCAAGATTATTTTTCTGGTTTCCATTTCCCCCCGTTATTTGTTTTGAGCCACCTGCATTGGCGTCCAAAAAAAAAAAAAGGTATCACTCCCGAAATAGGGCTGAGAGATGTATTCTTTGCAAAACTCATTTCAGGCTTTAACCTAATTTTGGTATAATGTTCAGTTTTGACGCCATCTACATCACACAGTAGTCAAGCACTCACATAATAGTTGTCGTTGATCTGGACCATTGGAGCATTTACACAGGCACCTAGGCATTCCACTTCTATTAGCGTGAACATCTTGTCTGGAGTAGTCTCTCCAACCTTGATACCTGTGGAAAAACAAATGAGATTGCCTTATATTTAGCTAATCTCCTGACAAGCTGCAGATTATGTTACCCAAACAACAAATACTTTTATCTCAAGCAGTTACAAGCCCTACCTGACATTACAAAGTGGTAACACTATATTTGAGTTATAACAAAACATATAGCCTCCCTATTTGGTTGATTAAAAGAACAAACAAATATGTGGGTGCTTTATTAAATGCCACACAGACTGAAATAGGTTAGCAGTCGTCTGACTTGATTTCAGTCTTATGTCTTCTTGTTTGCTGCTACAGCTTACTGTTTGAATTGCAGATACATTTACATATTTGTTTCTAATTGTGTTTATCTCAAATACACACAATAAAAAAAATGTCATCTGCCTTTTCAACTCTTCATTGGTGTCCCACCATAACATGGAAAATGACTCTCTTACCCAGTTTGTTTTGGATGGCCTCCAGGATGCTGTCTGAGTTGCAAAGCATGCAGGGTGTTGTTGTGCAGATCTGAATGAAGTATTTTCCCACGGGCTGACGCAGGAACATCGTATAGAACGTTGCTACTTCATACACTCTCATTGGAGCAATTTCTAGCACCTCAGCAACCTGAATAAAAACAATTACAAGCATTCAATGAGGTTTATTTACATGACACATAAGACATGGTGTTGTTTGGCTTTTCGTATAAATGTTATCCAACGGATTCTAATTGGCATCACACAGCTGTAAAACAAATTGCAGAAGAATCCCTGTACCTTGTTCATAGCGGAGATAGGGAGCCATCCATGTTGCCTCTGGGCTAAATCCAACACTGGGATGGTGGCTGCTTGCTTATGTCCAACAGGGTACATTGAAATGATAGCCTCAATCCTCTAACAGGGGGAGAGGGAAAAAAGATATTTTACCATGAATGTGGAGCTGTTCAGAATAAGAATCACTTTTGTACTTCAACAATTAGTACTTCAACCAATTAGACCAATTTAAAATATCAAACAAACCTCATACAAAATGATTACCTACACAGATATTAAGATAAACCTTTATATATAATATATAGATTTACAAGAGATGTACTGACACCAGTATATGGATTGACAATAACTTCAAATAGTAATATGAAGGTTCAATGTTTTAGTAATAACGATCAGGTGCTCATATTTTACTGTGGATATGGGGAAATCTCATATCTTTTCAGATAAAAAAAAAAAAAAAGATTGAAAACCGGAAAATAATTTGAATGAAACTAGTGAAACAGAGACTGGCTCGAAAAGTGGGTGACACCCATACAATTCAATAGAATAATTAATAACAGAAAAACATTATCATAATCATTAAAAAACTAAAGATAGGCATGTCTGCAATGCAAATCTGAACTGGCCAATTCAGGTTGAAAATATTAGATATTGGTCACTGCATACCCTAAATTTACTGCTCAATACAGATGTTAACATACCTTTTTGTTTTCCTCAGTGAAGTCAAAAGGAGTATCTGAGTTGTTGTCAGGAGTATCTCTGTGCTAAAACATAAAGACCACAGGATTAAATGACAGTTAACATTGTTTACACCAGAGGTACAATTGTTTATATTAAATCCTGTTTCAAAAATGTAAAGTTGCTATTATGGATTAATATTTACTCAACAACAACCACTTCCATGTGAGTAACACACACTGCCCCCTTGTGAGCAGCAAATATCCTTTGTGCAGTTAAGTAAAAACATAAAATGTAATAGTGTTTGAAGTTAAAATTGTCAAATAAACAACAACATTTCTCTAATCACAAATCAAAAACACCTTTACTATCAAGGGACAATACAACCATGGCATGTTTCCATTACATGAGAATATCACGTGATGTTTTTGTTGCACAGCATGGCTCTAATAGGCTCTGAAGGCAGCTACCAGGATAAATTAAGCGGCCATGGAAAACTGATAGCTTTGGGATTATTTAAGAAAATATGGAAGCACAAAAGGCTCAGGGACAGCTTCACCCCACAGGCCGTAAAACATTTGAACTCTTGAGCTCTGAGCTGATCGCAAGTCACTTTACCCAAAAACTGTCACTTTATCTTTATATACTTTATGTATTATATTAACCTCTGTGTGTGTGTGTGTGTGTGTGTGTATGTATGTATATATATATAACCGAATAATTCTTTTTTATATGAATTTGATTAGCATTGGAGTTGGAGGGACCCAAGGTTTTCATTGAAACAACTGCTTCTGTATTTTTATATATATATATATATATATATATATATATATATATATATATATATATATATATATATATATATAAACGTATCTCACATTTTATGTAGTATTGTATCCCTATATTTTACTTTGTACTATTTTCTGTCTTGTCTTATATTCTCATTTAGTTGGTTTTTTACTTGGGATTTTCTTTTCTTTTTTATATGAATTTAATTAGCATTGGAGTTGGAGGGACCCAAGATTTTCACTGAAACAACTGCTTCTGTATTTTCTATATTTAAAACGTATTTCACATTTTATGTAGTATTGTATCCCTATATTTTACGTTGTACTATTTTCTGTCTTGTCTTATATTTTCATTTATTTTTTTTTTTACTTGGGATTTTCTTTTTTATATGAATTTAATTAGCATTGGAGTTGGAGGGACCCAAGATTTTTACTGAAACAACTGCTTCTGTATTTGTTGTGCATTTAATTTTAAATAACTTGAAATTTAAAACAAGCATATTACTGAGTCATGCATTGATCACATTTACACATTAGTTTTATTGGCTGAAAGAAATACATATATGTCCACCTTAAAGAATAGGTTTATACAGTTTATGAAACTCAACTGGTGTAAGTTTGTGTTGTTATCAGTATTGTGTTTAAATGCTGGAGTGAAACAGGCCTATTTCATATAGATCTTCCAAATGTGGAACACAGAATGAAGAAAATAAAGCTGATTTTACTTCCTCCTGTTTAATCCTGTTTCACAAGATTCCAGTCCCACATATGTTTTGTTTACCCATTTAAAATGCATCAACTTGTAAATAATGCATTTTCAAACTATAGCTAACATGTTGTATATGATACCCTACACTGTAACATCACAAAAATAAAAATGAAAAATGGACTGATGCTTTGACATAATAAAAAGTATCTGTGTACATTATAATCTGCATGGTCTCTATTACAGCTAGGCTGCAGTGATACAAGACCACAGATGTCAGTTATAAGGACAATTAACAGTAATACAGATCTAGACAATATTGCATATTATTCTGGATGTTTTAAGGACCACAAAGAAAAATGTGATTGTCTATTTTGTTCTCCCTGGTATGTCAGCAATTCACTGCTTTCCCATGTAAAAGCAGTCCCTGATTTAATAGCTAGAATGAAATAAGAAGACAGACAGAATTGAAAACACTAATATTCTGGCCCCATTAACCAAACTTGACCATTTGTATCACAGATTCTGGCTGAAGGACAAAGACAACATGACAATCTAACCATAATTATTGTGGTTATAATATTACCCCATGAGCTGCAGAATGTGACACACAACAACACTTAAAGCCAATTGTGAGGCGTTTAACAAGGAGCCTGGCCACACACACCACACCACACACATCTCTTGACTTTGGCAAATAAACTGCAATTTACCACAAAGATGCCACCAGCTCCAGCGCGTGCAGCAGACCGATGCAGACTCCTGACCTGCCTGGCCTGCGAATACAGAGAAAAAAGTAGACAGATAAAATACCTGGTAGTGTAGAGAGAGAGACTTTTGGTGGTTATGTCGAAATAAATGGAAAAGTTTTTTTTTTTTTTAAATGGAAAAGTTAAACCGAAAAATACAAACTGGTGATGTTGTCATTGTCTACCACAGAGACATTGTGTTAAGACTTTTTTACATAATTAAGTATATTTGTTATAGCTACACATTAACTGACATTCTGTAAATTAACAACCATAACACAATTATCTGGTACATTAAAAAGATAAAAATATAACTTTTCATTCTTTTCATTGTATGTAACTATTTAATTATTAAGCTTAAAACATCACAACATAGGATACCCGGCCTTATATAAACATAACTTGGGTACTTATGGTTTATGTCTAAATAAATTATCCCCGCAATCACACAAATGTGTCCGTTTTCATTGACATTTACACATTTCTGAGGTAGAAATTACAGGTCGTATCTTAGTAATAGATACATCCTTGACGTACTAATTTGCATCTTTATTACTTTGTCACTCATTATTAGCAATATAAGATAATCATAAAAGACTATTTAAGATATTGCCGGTTTAAACCACACAGGGTGGAAAGAAGTCTCAATGCTAGCAGTGTTTAAAATACCAGTGCTTTGCCATATTGTACAACTGCAGTATCAGCGTCCACACACACACAGCTAACTAGCTACAGCAAAGAGTGAGTTACGTGTTTTCAACCAAACTCACACTTTGTTTTTCTATCTAAAATCAAATTGACATATAATAATAATCAAGCTATTTCTAATGCGCAATTGCTCCTGTCCAGGGTACATTTTCCTTTGCATTGCTTATTTTGTCCAAAGATCACCTTGTACACGTTTAACAGCAGTAAGCTAAATTAGCTAGCATGCTAACGTTAACGCTACCCAACTATACATAACGCCAGCCTAGCGGCCTCCACTGCTTGCCCTTGTGAGAAGTCATAGCATTTCTTTCTCCAAATTATCAAAAAATGGCCATTAAACTTTTTACCGAGAACCATAAAGAATATCACAAACATACCGTCTGCGATACTGCAGAGCGGACTGCAGCAGACAAAAACATCTTGGGGCTTAAAGTTCGGTGTGTTAGCAAATGGACAGGACAACAGCTGCGTCCGACATCAACACAAGCGTTTTGACGCTCGATTGAGAGGGTCTGACGTGAGATTCTACGTCATACGTCAGTCGCGGCGCAACTGAATCGATCCCAGACTGAAATTTGAGATAAAAAACAAAAACTAATCATGCCAAAAGCCATTTAAACCATAGATTTAACAATGATTTAACAATAATGTAACCTGGATAGAGGTTCACGTTGCATGTTTACCGGGGTTTACTAGGATCAGATTTTCCAAAGTATAGAGCAAATATTTTTATTACACGTTATTTCATATTATAATAATAATACAATGTAATAATAATACAAATTATAATAATAATAACTTTTATTTAACACTTTTGAAAACAATGTTACAAAGTGCTTCTCAGTAATAAAATATTTAGTTACAATCACGATCAGGGATTTTGTTTACTGGCTGACCAAATGCTGTTCTCTCTCTCTCTCTCTCTCTCTCTTCTCAGACCACACATCACCCTTCCTATCAGTGTCAAATCAAACCTCCTGGTGCCTGCATGAATCCCCAGCATTCATCTGCTACTGCACACTTTCTCCACCTCCTTGCTTGGGAAAATAATGCGATCAACAGGCCAGGGAGGGCTCACCCAATGAAAAAGTGGGAGTGCCGAACCCTGCTAGTCGATTGGCTGCCCTGGCCCTAAGAAGACTGTGCAAAACCTGCAGCTCAGGGATTAGAGGTGGGTCTTTATGCATGCTGAATTATGTTGCTTCAGTAGGCTACAAGAGGCCTTGTAGTGTTCTAACTTTACTCAGGAGGATCCAGACAGATCAGCAGTGACTCCAGATTAACCCATTTTCTGACTCACCCTCAGATTTCATAGGCCTCTCTGCATCTGTCCTTTCACAATGGTTGTTACTGAATCCCAGGACAAAATGTACTACCCTCCTGATGACCTAAAGAGGGATGCTCATGTGCCTGATTTTAACTCCTATCTGGCACTGTACAGGAAGTCTCTTGAGAATCCAGAAGGTAGGTCAAACACATCTGTATTTTAAGGGCAGTGCTTGCAGTTTTTCCATGCATTCCTCCCTCCCAGTATTCAGTATCTCTCTGTGTTTACCTACCCTGTCTGCAGCCTGTAACACTTACCTGAAATATCACTTTGTTTCAGCTTTTTGGAAGGAGGTTGCTGATGACTTATTTTGGAAGAAGCCAGCAACAGGACCAATGCTGCAGTACAACTTTGATGTGACAATAGGGAACATTTATGTCAAATGCATGGAAGGGGCTAAAACCAACATGTGCTATAATGTCCTGGACAGGCTTGTGAAGGAGAGGAATCTTGGTGAAAAGGTTGCCTATTACTGGTAAGCAACAATGTCTGTCCGCCATGAATGTTTGCTTTGATGGGAAATACTGCCTGGAGATACAGTATGTCAGGTATTCCAGTTAATAGCAACTTTTGTGTCCCCTGTGCTGACCCCAGTGCACCAAAGCAAACCTCAGCTAGTCCAACACAGTGTTCAAATTATACCAGATTTTATATGATTTGGGTACAAAACATTTTTTTTTTTTTTTTTTTTTTTTTACTGTACAAACCTACTTCTACTTGAAACTTGTCAGAATCTTCCAATGAAGAAAGTCCAATATAAGCCTTTTGGATTGTTTTCAGAACATGATTGTTTTCAGTTGCAATATTTTGGATATAAGCTCATACATTTTCTCACTCACTCTTTTAAGCTTATGACTTCCACCAAACTTTTTGAATAATTTTTTAATGTTCAGTATCTTGCTGCTTACAGTAAAGCCTCACACCCTCGACATCACCAAAAAGGTTCTACTATATGTTGTTTTGCCAATAAGAAGAGGCTTAGTAAACAACAAATAGTGGTTATGCAAGCTCAATGTTCAATGTAACTGGGCACAGTTGAGACCAGCCATCACCCACACACAATGGTCTTAATGCTGTTTGCACTACATCAAAACACTTATGTAATATATCTGCTCAAGTGTTTGCCATACTGATTTTTAGTATACAATATAAGGAGAATATAGTGTGTGATCTATGTTAATACCCTGTTTATATTCAGCTGCTTATTATTGTCCTGACATGGCCATTAAGATTTAGATCTGATTCCCTGCCCACTACACAAAGAATTCTCCCTTTGGGTTTTCAGCAGCAGGCAATAGTGGTGAACACTCACACTCATCATCTTTAGCACATAAAAAAATAAAAATAATGTTATCTTCATTTAAATGTGGAAATTGTTGACACAACCAAACATTGCTTTGCTCAATGCACACATTCAGAGCTAACAGGTACATTTAGCAGTTAAATAAAAGAGTTCAAGGATTGGACCCAGTGGAACTTTCTGGAATTTGGTTGGCTCTGATACTGTACATATTTGCCAAGAGGTACAACATATAAGACCTCTAAAGACAATCAAATATGTGCACTTGCACTAGCTGTTGCATTTATGAGTGCAGAGTTTCTTTTATTTCACCATCATCATGGCAATAAAGGTGATGTCAAGTTTGTAGAGTGTTTTGGCTTCTGTCCTGCAACAGAGACCAGCTACAATGCTGCCAGCTCGCCTGTGAAACATTGTGCCACATAGTTTTCTAAACAACTGTCCTGACAGTCATCCAAACCCAATATAGACCCTGCAACAGCGGGAACAAGTTATCTCCTCTGTGAACTCCGAGAACTCACAGGACGACATTATGTTGTCTGAGAGGGTACGTTTGGAGGGAACAGTGAATCTGGAGGGTGTTTATGACTGTCATAAAAGGATTTAAAAAAAAAAGCCAAACCCCTGGTTAGCACTATGTATTCAACACATACAGACAGATCTTCATACAATCTGAGACAGGTTTTGCATTACAGTAACATATTTGGGTTGTGTTCCTCCTCTTGTATGTTGACTTCTCAGGGAGGGGAACTCACCTGACCACCACATGGCCATCACTTACAGCCAGCTGCTGAGCCAGGTCTGCCGCTGTGCTAATGTCCTCAAGAAAATGGGTGAGAAACTAAAATCTTACATCTATATAACATGATAATACCTAAATATGTATCGCCAAGTAGCTAAAAATAGAGATGACTTGATCCTTACAAATGACCTGTAGCAGTCCAAAGTTTGAGTAAAACATGAAAGACATCAACACATGCCGAAATCATTGCTAAATTCAGCTTGGACATAATGATAATAAATAATATAGCATGCCAAAACACACCAGATATGGTTCTATGTGGTATGCCCATTGACATACATTACAGTATCTGAAACATATCCAACATATTTATACTCACCTTAAAGCTACATTGCCGTTGCTTGATTGAGTTGAGAAGTAACCCAGATGTGGCCAAGATGTGATTTGTGTTATCAAAAACCTCAAGTCTACTTGTTTCCTTGTTTAAGGTGTAAAAAAAGGAGACAGGGTGTCTATTTACCTTCCCATGATCCCAGAGTTGGTTTACACTATGTTGGCTTGTGCAAGGATAGGCGCTGTTCACTCCATTGTGGTAAGTAGTACGATGAACAGCCCCTTTCTTCATGCAAACAATGTTTAGTCTTTGTTTCACCCATTTTTGGAGAAGCAGAAAAGTGGGGTTGGCTACATAAATATGTAACATAATTTAAAGTTAACAAAGTATACAATATTTTTATCTTCTCAAATAATGTGAGAAACCCTACCTTCTCTGCTGCTCCAAGCAGGATTCAATCAGCATTGTTTTATGGTACCATTTAACCCATATGAAGCATGCATGAGTTCTAATCTGTGTGAAAGTAATTTTTCCTCAGTTCATCTCAGTTCAAATTAAGTCATTTTTGCAGACAGTCAATATGTAGGTAGACAGTGTTTGCCCTGCTTCTGTGAGTTATCAGCTGTTCTCTGTGTGAACACAGCACTGACAGCAACTGCACTCGATATATGGGTCAGACATTTACTGGCTGTATCTAGCTTGGGAAGGCATCAGACATTCTTTCCAAGGGAGCCAACACTATTTTAGCTTCTCAATCTTCCTCATCCATAGAAAGGTTAGTAGCCTTGTTAAAAATATCTTCAGGCTGCTCCAGGCAGGTTTGCTTTATGACTGGCAAAGGCCTATTTTGGCAGACGTAGTGTCAGCGACCTTGTCTTTGATTGATCATTGTTGTACATTTTCCAACTTTGTTTAGCTTATTTGATATGAACATCACTTAGCAAATTAAGGATCTTTGGGATAGTGCCAGCCTCTTGGATTCTCACGTGACTGTTAATGTTAATCATAAATTAGCTTGGCATGAAATTAAATCATAGATGGAGCCAGACACGACAGCCAATGCCACTCATGCAGTGACACTTTGCTGAGTGCAGAGTCCTCAGTGATTCATAATGCTATCATCAGCACTGAAACTTTATACTGTGAACTATTAACCTTGGCCAGAATACAAGCGTCTAAGTATTCTTGCTTTAAACATTACAAGTCATATCTGAGACACCAGAGCTTGATTTTTTGATTTTGAAGGCCAAATTTGTTTGGTTGCCACATTTTTGCTCGGCGCTCTGTTGTTAAAGCAACGTGCACCTTTGGGCTAAAGGTCCAGTCCAGTTTATTACAATTTGGGGCAAATTTTTTCCATTAATATTTATAATAATACAACATTGTATTGACAAAGTTCATTGCAGAGATCCAGAAACGCAACATTACTACTATAATGGCATCTGGCAAGAAACATGAGCAGTTGGAGGATCAAACAGTTTTTTTTTGACAACTTGTTAGCTTAACATCCATCACAGTCTACAGACTCGCACATAATTACAATGGTTGTGTGCCCACGTTTCCTGACCAGCGAGGGATTGGTTTAGATAATCTGGCTGAAATGTTGGCTTGTTTACAACCTATCATGTTTCTTGCCCTGTGACTGTGTCCCCCATGTTGCCGTGTTCCCAGATCCCAGCAAACAATGAGTACAATGTTATCAATAGAAATGATGGACAATACAGTAAGACACAAGTTGTACTAAACCCAAATTATCCTTTTGAAGGTCATACATTTTGTCTTGTCTTTCTCTTTGCATGTCCAGTTTGCAGGCTTCTCCTCTGAGTCTCTGTGTGAGAGGATCATGGATGCCCAGAGCAGTGTTCTGGTGACAGCAGGCATGTGGTGTAGCACTCAAGTATAAGATGGTTTTCAAGTTGTAAAGAGACTCAGTGTTTAAATACCTTCTCCATGTCAGTTCACACGGTTCATCATCTGTCTCTCCATCACTCTCCCACACTACATCCCTTTGTAATATACAGATGGTGTTTATAGAGGAGAGAAGCTGATCAACCTGAAACAGATTGCGGACGAGGCTCTGGAGAAGTGCAGGGAAATGTAGGTCCTGCTTACAAGGCCACCAGTTCTTAGAATCCACCATTATTTACACTAGCTGCTGGTAATGGGACTCAAATGCTGGCATACGAGTCACTAGACACACACACACACACACACACACACACACACACACACACACAGCAAAGCCCTATCAGCTGTTATCAAGGATGTTGAGGAAACACTGTCGATTTTCCATATTACGGGGTAGCCGGGCAACATGGGGAGATCTGATTCAAGCTGCCCAAGCTGCTCATCTCTTGGGGCAACATGAGTCTGGGAGAGATGTGTTATCAGGGGTGCAGGGATATCATTTAAAAATAAAATATATTGTCCATTATACCAAAGCCTCATGTGCCAAGACAAAAACTGAATCCAAATTTTAGCTTTAAAATATCACATTTTCCATATGAAACAGAGAGTTTGCCTGAAACTATTTGACACTTATTATATAAACCCTTATTATATTCGCTATTACCTTAATATTATATCATGTACTTTTTAACTTTTTTTTTTTATTGATGTTTTGGTCAGACAAATACAAAACCATAACTGTTACATTATTACAGTTACATGAATAGGAGTTACATTGTGTCTTTTTTCAGTATTCGCCCAGTCTTTTATGTTTTTTTTTTCACAAACAGAAAAAAATAAATAAAAATAAATAAATAAATAAAATAAAAAGGAGTTTGCTGTCCAGCAACAACGTACAACTCAAGCCAGGCCAACTTAATATTATTATTATTAATTTTCTCCATTTTGTACTTCTGGTACTGCTACTTCTGTCTGTTTTAAGAGGGATCCTTCCTCTGTTGCTCTTCCCGAGGTTCTCTCTCTTTTCTCTCAGTTTTTTCTGTTTTTGTTTTTCATTATACGAGTCAAGCGTCAGAGGGTGTTGCATTTTAATTAGATTGTGAAGCCCTCTGAGACAAATATTTCATCTATATAATAAAATTGACAAGTGCAGTTGAAAAATATAGCAAAAGAAGATGAGAGGGAGAAATAAAACAATGCTCGTAAATTGGAATTTTTATGTGAAAACTGGCACAAACTCTGGTAAACGTTTGGTCCAATATGAGAACAAAGACATGTCCCAAAAGCTCACATGGCACTTAACATTTTTTAAATAAACGCAAAGCAGGCCACCAAAACCACTTAGTAGCCATAAGAAAAGGTTTCGATGCCTTTTACATCTTTTCTTTTTTTTCCTCAGAACATCATCTAGTGTCACTAAATGCCTCATCATCGAGCATCATGCACTCAGGATAAAAAGTGGAGCTGCATGCAATAAACTGCAGGTAGGAATGTTTTAAAACATATTCATTACACACTGTTAATACTACTCATACTGTATATATCTAGCATAATCATATCTTTCCCCTTACCATTTATTCCATTCTATGTGTTCTATGTGTTATTAAGTCTGTATATACTCTGTATATTACTGCTTTTTGCACATCTGATTAGATGTTAAACTGCATTCTGTTGTCTCAGTACCTTTGCAATGACAATAAAGTTGAATCTAATCTTTTTTTTTTTTTTTAAATCACTAAAAAACATGTTCTCTTCAAATTTAGTAGTCAGAGTATGCCTCCAAGGGGGACAGTAAATCACAGTCAGTTCTAAATTGACTTAGTGTGTTGCTGCTTGTATTTTGGTGCAAAGATTTTATGTCTGGAATTTGTTCCCTGTTCTGGTGCGTTCAGACCCCCTGGGACTCAGAATGTGATGTGTGGTGGGAGGAGGCGATGAGAGACTCTCCTGAAGAGTGTGAACCTGAGTGGCTGGATGCTGAGGACCCGCTGTTTATCCTCTACACCAGCGGCTCCACTGGCAAACCCAAGGTAAGATGTTTAGGTGAATGCATGTACAAACCAGTTTTTAGTAGACACAGACAGAGTAGCTTTGCGGGGGGTTGGGGGGGGACACACACTGCTCATTTTCTGCTTGTAAATTCTCAGTGAAACCACATCTTTTGTATCACATGATCTATTTTCTACTCTGATAAGCCTGTAATGGCATTAACTGTGCTGGCTTTGACATAATCTGCTGTGAAGTAGGAAGCATTAATGGTTTTCTAAAAGGCATAAATACAACCCTAGAAAGTTGAAAGCACCACAAATGCATTCGAGTTTTGTGTGTATTATATTTTATTACTTCACAAAACACAGGGCTCAGAGCATCATAAAATGAAATCTTCTCCACCTCGTCTCTTCAGCTACCTTCATTTTGCAATCTGCTGTCTTCGTGCTGACCAATCATCTCCTCATTCATGTTTCTGTCCTCGTGTACGGTACAGGGTGTTCTCCACACTGTTGCCGGGTATCTGCTCTACACGTCGCTGACCTTCAAGTATGTTTTTGACCATCACCATGACGATGTGTACTGGTGCACCGCCGACATCGGCTGGATCACCGGCCACTCTTACATCACCTACGGCCCCCTTGCGAATGGCGCCACAAGTGTCCTAGTGAGTCTGAAAGAGACTTATTTTTTTTATTAAAGATCACCACAGTGCCATTAAAAGACACAAAGAGGCCCATTTCAAGAACTTCTTAGAGATGTGTGTGTGTGTGTGTGTGTGTGTGTGTGTGTGTGTGTGTGTGTTTTACCCAGTTTGAAGGTATTCCAGTTCACCCTCATGTCGGCCGGTTCTGGGAGATCATTGAGAAGTACAAAGTGACCAAGTTCTACACAGCTCCGACAGCCATCCGCCTGCTGATGAAGTACGGACAGGAACCACTGCAGAAGTAAGAGCCTGCATCCTCTGAATGTCAAAGCAGCTCAGAAATATCCAGATTTCCAGAAGCTACAACAGGAGTTTGACTCAAAACACAGCTTGGGTGGTTCGCGTGTATTTTTACAACAGCTTTCATATGGAAATTTCCACCTTTCATTTTTGAAAGCTCTCTTTCTTGTGTTCTCACAGTCCTTGGTGGTGAGGTGAAGAAAGCAAACTGTATAAATGATGAGCATGCCTTTTTCATGCATTTTCAACACTAAATTCACAAGACTCAAAAAAGATGCAAGGAAAACTCAATTTCTTAGTCTGTCAACACTCACTCCAAAGGTAAAGCTTTGAGAAAACAAGTTTTTGATAACTATTCAGAATCTGTATTAGCTTGTCAGTGCAACACCAAAGCTTGGCAAAAACAACAACACTTAAACACACCTTGAAAACAGGCACTGATTGTGTATATTCCCTTTTCCAAACCTGTTTTGCTTATTTGGGTTGACAACCATTAACCAGACATTTCACACAGCTCTAGTTCTATGGCATAAAATCTAAGGCAATAGTGTGACATTTTGGGAAATATGCTCACGATTGATACCACTCTTGCCTGTATGCTAAATATGAATCTGGAGCCAGCAGTCAGTTTGCTTAGCTTAGTTTAAAACAACTGGAAACAGGGGGAAACAGCTAGCTGTTTAAGGGATTCTTGATACAACTAAATAAATCAAATCAAAAAGCTGGGTTCTGCCCTTCTCTGACAAGACACCAGGAAGCCTGGCCCAGCCAAGAAGTAGTTTGACACTGTAAAACCACAACTTTTTTCCACCCTTTTTTTTTTTTTTTTTTTTTTTTTTTAACAGATTAACCAATGAGATATAAAGTGTTTATTAATGAGCCTTAGAGATTCTTTTAGGCAGATGTTGTAACCTCCGGACCGAGCTAAGCTAACCAAAAGCTAAAGAAAGTAAATAAGCATATTTCCCAAAATATCAAACTACTGCTTTAATTTCATCAACACTAAACATGTAAAACACCACCAGTGAAGGTAATAACAAATCAGTTGTCAGAATAAAAGAGCATAATTTTGCACTGATGTCTGTATGTAGCAAATCAATAATATGAAGTAGTAGTGACAGAAAATAACATGTAATGTAATTCAATCAGTTAGTCTCATTAAGATCAATATCTATTTTTCATGAGACCTGAGAAAAAGAAACATTCATAGTCAGACAACCAGCATACAAAAACAACACATGTAGGGCCAAACAACCATCAGTCCGTTAACCAATTAGAGTTGATATAGACAATAAAAAACCAGAGCAGTGATCAGTACCACATAATGATGGAATATAAGATATCTGAGGGACGTTTTCTCATCTGCCTCTATTAGGTATGACCTCTCCAGCCTGAGGATTCTGGGTACTGTTGGTGAGCCGATCAACCCAGAGGCGTGGCAGTGGTACCACGAGGCCGTCGGTAAGGGCAGGTGTCCCGTGGTCGACACTTTCTGGCAGACAGAGACCGTAAGTGCCGGCAACGCCATCTGCCTGCAGTTAACTCACACTTCAGTTTAGAGGGTTAGAATACATTGTAGTCCATATGCTGTTTAGTTCAGAGGAATTACTTTAAAGTTGAAAACATCAAATAACAACTAAGAATCATCATTGATATTTTTGAATTTACAGTCTAGATGTCTGGACGATATAGATAAAAATGAATGATTGCGGAAATGACAAAGCCTATGTTGCAATGTCATTATATGATATATATAGCTGTATATGAGCTGACAACAACCAGAATTAGAAACACTATAGAGCAGCTCCATCAAGTTCAAACCAAAATATAATATATATATATATAATATATAAACCATATATATATATATATATATATATATATATATATATATATATATATATATATATATATATATATACACAATTTTTTGTTTCCTCTTTAAATATCACTTTATTTCTCTACAGGGAGGTCATGTTTTGACTCCTCTGCCTGCTGCCACGCCACTGAAACCAGGCTCTGCTGTAAGTAACATTGGTCACCTCATACCCTGATACTGATAAATAAACAGACATTTTTATGTAAATCTTAAACACACCATCATCTCCACTGATGAGTATCATCAAACAAATCATGCTGGTAAGGAAGGGCTGGATCTGTCAGTATTTACTGTAACTAAACCAATGCAGGAGATCTATTTGTAGATTATGATCCAGGTTATGAGCTGAAAGAAACATACAGTAGCTGTTTAATAAGAGAACACAGTTATCTCACATTAAATCCACATCTTATATTTCAGACCTTTCCTTTCTTCGGGGTAGAGCCCACAATCCTCAACGAACACGGAGAGGAACTGGAAGGCGAGGCTGAGGGTTATCTTGTAAGTATTGTCTGTATTTTTATTTACCTGATTTAATTTAATTTGAGTTCTGAGCACTTTGTTTTGAAAGGTGCTTTATAAATATAGTTTATTATTTGTATTAATGGCAGCAATAGTAGCAGTACTAGCAGTAATACCTCTGTCATGTTCTGTATGTGTTTTCTGTGTTTTGTTACAGGTATTCAGGAGGCCCTGGCCTGGAATAATGCGCACTGTGTACAGAAACCATGAACGCTTCGAGAACACCTATTTCAAGAAGTTCCCAGGCTTCTATGTAACTGGTGATGGTAAGTCAACACTCAAGTTCACCCATCTGCAACACAGATTGTATGTCAGAAAAGTCTAAATACCAAAAATGTGCTTGATTTCTCACCAAAATACCAAATAGAGCCTCATGAAAGAGACAAAAAGATGCTATAAAAACTATTTCGCAGGTTATGCAACTTATTTTCTCCTCACTCTCAGGCTGCAGGCGGGATAAAGACGGCTATTACTGGATCACAGGAAGAATAGACGACATGCTGAATGTGTCAGGTACTCTAATGTGTTAGTGTTTTAATAACACAGCTACTTCTTAAAACCTTAAAAAAAAAAGGTTATTACAATCCAAAAAGTAATTTTGACTTTATGTAATATAACAACAATAACTTCAACACACACATTTGAACTTGCAGCCTTTTGAGAGCATTTTCTTTCAATTTCCTGCCCAGAAACTTTGTGTTTATTGATCTCTTACATGTTTATGTTTTGTCTCTTATGACTTTGTGTTTCTTGGTGTCAGGCCACCTGATGAGCACAGCGGAGGTGGAAGCGGCTCTGACGGAGCACCCGGCTGTGGCGGAGGCTGCAGTGGTGAGTCGGCCTCACAACGTGAAGGGCGAGTGTCTGTACTGCTTCGTCAGCCTCAAAGACAGCAGGGAGTTTACCCACACACTGGTGGAGGAGCTCAAGAGACTGGGTGAGGCTCTGACACAGGGGGGCTCACTTGAGGGTTAAGGGAAAAATCCACTCAAAATGATGTCAATTGTGGTTTTAAACCATTGTGATGTCTTCTCCTTTTATTTTTTTTCGATGTTTTTGATGCCTTTTTTTTTGTTTTTGCTTTTTCCAACGTTTTAAATTGTTAAATTTTTCTTCTACACATTTCCAGCGCTTATTTCTACATCCCATACTTTCTGATATAAAACAAAAATTGATATGTCTTGGTTCATCTTTGAACAATCCCTTCAATTAAATAAATTGAGATAAGTACATCAAATAAAATAGAATAAAAGACATGGTTAAAAACAAAAGCTATTGATGATTTATTAAGCTATTGATGACGGTTTATTGTAGTGCTTTATGGTGTGTTTTCTTATTCTCACTGTAGATAACTGGGCCATTATTAATATAAACATCAATTTATAAGAGCTTTTAGTCCAATTGTAAAGTCAAGTCATTTATATGAAATATTTGTAGATTTTCTGCTTTTGTGTGTATTTTTTAATATCTTTGGGGTTTGGACTGTCGGTCGGAAAATCGACAGATTAATCAATAATGAAACACATGATCAGTTCCATTTGCAGTTGTTTTTGTTGTCCTTTTTGCTCTCAAATAAGTGATATAGCATAGAAATATAAACAAAATATAGCACAACACTTAATTGATCCCAGAAGGAAAATATAAGTATATATTGGATTATCAATTTATCACATTTACAACCTACAGTTCAGATTATAGTGTCTAAAGCACACTTGTAATGTAAATATGTAAATGCTTTGTATACAAGTGTGTAACTGTACACAACAATGCTTTTTTAAATAAAAAAAAATTGTGGTGAAAATAAAGCTTGGATTGTTTACAAACTATCTGACATGCTTTTGCAAACACCATTGAATGGAAGCAGGCAGTTTTAACATGTTATTAAAATTAGTTAGATTTAAATTTCAGTCCAGGTGAGCTTTATTCTGCTCTGCACTGATTCCTTCTCTGTATTCTGTTGTCAGTAAGAGAGAAAATCGGACCAATCGCCACGCCAGACTTCATTCAAAATGCTCCAGCGCTGCCGAAGACTCGCTCAGGTAAACAGCTCAACGCCTCTTTAAAGACCCCATCCTCCTCTACTCTCCTCCTCAGTAACATCTGTCTCCTCTTCCTCTGGATCCATTTTAGGGAAGATCATGAGGCGAATCCTCCGGCAGATCGCACGCAATGAGAAGGACCTGGGTGACCTTTCGACTCTGGCCGACCCGAAGGTGGTGGAGGAGCTGTTCAGCCAGAGATGTGAAGCTGCAGCCTGAACAAACATCTCTCTCTCTCTCTCTCTCTCTCTCTCTCTCTCTCCTATGCAACAGTACACATGAAAACATTTACAAACTGCTGGTTTCAGATCAGCAAGTGCACTTTTGGGATTCAATGAAGGGGCTGGGATCAGAAATGTATACCGCGTTTAAAGTGTTGTTTTATGTGAAAAAAAGAAAAAAGTAGTTTCTTTAATTTAGTTGTTGCTTTGCATTTGGGCCAAGATGTCAAACAAACTAGACACACTATTACTAACTTTTATATTTTCATAAAAGTCTTTTCATGTCTCATATTGTTGTAAGAGGAAGTTCATCTTTTCTCTTTTTAAATCTTTAAATAAAATAGTCAGTTTTGCACAGCTTGTTTTTGACTGACGCCTGATTTTTAAATCTGTGATACATTTCCATGACCTGAGAATGAAGTGTTTTGTTGCCTTTGTCATTTTACCTTCAAGCTCAGCAGCTGATTGGCCCCCTCATGTGGCAGAAATTGTCCTATACAACTGCTATCTGATGGTTTACTGGAAAAGCCCTTTTTACTCTACTGCACAAGCTTTCTGCCTTTTGTCCTTTAATGATGCACAGAGCAGACACACACAGGGCTTTGAGTGCAGCAGAGAGCAGTGATTATGGGGGACAAAGATTGAGTGATGCAGAGAAGAAGAGAGGGTTGTCTTATCTTAAGTGCACTGGATTCTTTTGAAATTACAAGCATCAGTGGTCTCAAAAAGGAAAAAAGAGATTAGATTGCAGCAGATTGTTCTGAAAGTATCTCACAGGGACTGTTCTCTTATTTTACGGTAAATGCCGAGTCACATACAGTCTGAGGATTTAATTTGTTTCATTTTATTTGTCTCTTCTAAGCCGTTACAAGTCACATGCATGCAGCAATATACAGTATTTGTGTGTGTGTGTGTGTGTACGTGGGGGAAGATGAGGAGAAAAGAGCCTAGAAACA